>NW_027185811.1:3134421-3219269 GCF_028583685.1 Petaurus breviceps papuanus | reverse complement strand
TTTTCTTTTTTTTTTTTTTTTTAAGTAATCAGGGTTAAGTAACTTGCTCAAGGTTACATGGCCAGTTACTTCTGGATGCTAAGTATCTGAGCCTGGATTTGATCCTCAGGTCATCCCGACACTGGGGCCGGTGTTCTTTCTTGCTGAGCCACCTGGCTGCCCCTAAGCAATTGGGGGTAAGTAACTTGCTCAAGGTTACATGGCCAGGTGTTTCTGGGTGGGTGCTAAGTGTCTGAGCCCAGATTCGATCCCCAGGTCATCCCGACACTGGAGCCAGTGCTCTTACTCGCTGTGCTACCTGGCCACCCCTAGGTTCTTTTTTTGATCATGGCTTTCAGGTAGTCCAATAATTTTTAGATTATCTCTCCTGGATCTATTTTCCAGGTCAGTGGTTTTCCCAATGAGATATTTCACATTGCCTTCTATTTTTTCATTTGTTTGGATCTGTTTAATAGTGTCTTGATTTCTCATAAAGTCACCAGCTTCCATTTGCTCCAGTCTAATTCTGAAGAAATGATTCTCCTCAGTGAGCTTTTGAGATTCTTTTTCCATCTGGCAAATTCAACTTTTTAAGTCATTCTTCTCCTCATTGGCTTTTTGAGTCTTTTTTTGCCATTTGAGTTAGTCTATTTTTTAAGGTGTTGTTTTCTTCAGGCAGTTTCATTTCATAATTTTCTTGCATCATTCTCATTTCTCTTCCCAGTTTTTCCTCCACTTCTCTTATTTGGTTTGCAAAATTCTTCTTAAGCTCCTCTATGGCCTGTAACCAGCATGTATTTTTCTCGAAAGCTTTTGGTGCAGGAATTCTGACTTCATTGTCTTCCTCCTTTTCCATGATCCTTTTTGTCCCCAAAATAGGAGTGTAAAGTTGGGTTGCTCTGCTTGCTTTGCTTCCCTCATTTGCTCATGTTGCCACTCAATTACTTGACTTTTGGGCTTTTTGCCACAGTAGGACTCTGCTACCAGACAGGGGAGCTTTGTCCCAAACGCGGGGGTTTTCTCAGCTGCCGAAGGTATTAGTTGGGTGCCCTCTCTGAAGCCTCCACATGCTCTGGCAAGCTGGTCACACACCCCAGGACATCCACCCCAGCAGTGATCCAGATCCACGCAGGTTAAAGCAAGAGCGATTACCCCTCAGACTGGTGCTTGGTCCCCCTACAATCTGCAGGCCAGAAGCTGAAGCTGCCATGTGGCTGCAGCTGCACGGCAGCTGTGCCTCAGCGCTTCTTGCCCCGGGGTGTAAAGGCCAACTGCACTCCTGAACTACTGGATCCCAAAGTCCACACTGCACTGACCTGTCACTTTGTTCTTAGCATCTATGGGTTGATAATTCTGGAAACCTCCACAGCTACTGGTGATCTGAAGTCCCTCCAGCTGGTGGCTGGTCAGGCCTACCCTGAGGCTAAAACATTGGGCTTGCAAAGGGCTGGGCTCGGCTCCTAGAGCCCTGTGCTGGCCACTTCCTGCCGGGCTGTCCTTAGCTGGAGGTTGGCTTCTCTGTGTCATTTTGTGGGTTCTATAGCTCCAAAGTTCCTTCAGAGTCACCTTTTACATCAGTTGGAGGAGGTGGATGTCAGAGCCCTGGGGAAAGTCCTATTTCTACTCTGCCATCTTGACTCTGCCCCCCTATGTTATTCTTCCTGTAGACATGAAGTACATTTCATGTTTTCCTCTAAAGAGGTTTAATAGCTTGTAAATTAGCTGTGCTTCTTGTACTATCTCATTTCTTTGGGAAGGAAAGTGAAGGTAGAATGTAGTCATTTCATTTAATTATTCTTTAATAATTCCGAAAGAATTGATAGGAAAGAGTTTATAATGTAGCAAAATTTTAATTTATCCAAGATTTTCTTTTAACTAAATTTTCTTCTTTGTATTTCTGTGTATAATTGGCAGCTGTTATTTGAACCTCTGAATCAGAGCTTATTAGCCTGGGATTCCATAGACAGATATCAGGGGATCTGTGAACTTGGACAGGAAAAATATTTTTGTAACTGTATTTCAGAAATGCATTTAAAAGCATTCTGAGAGGAGCTTGACCAAATTATGGGAAAAGATCCATGACACAAAAAAGTTAAGAAACTTTGCCCAAGTCTAGATGCTTCATACTTATTCTACACTGATTTTATGGCTAACCTAATTTTTTTCATTTGGATGGTAGTATCAAAATTGACAATATTAAAAGAATAAGTCTAAATTCATGGTTGATTGGTAATTGATGAGCATAGTTTCTCTTGTTACGACACAGCCTCAGTTTTTTCTTCCAATCTTAACCCTGCTATGTTGTCACCACTTGAACATTTTAACTTCTTAATTCTGCAATTTATCTGTCTTTTCCATAGTAATAACGACATTTTTATAAACAGAATGAGGGAGGGATTAAGTGATGAATCTAGCAGTGAAAGTCTTTAATGAAAAACATAACTTTAGTACTTTTAATACATTTTGCTTCAAAGACCCCAAGAATTGATGATTCTTTTGTATGTTTCTTTCCTTCATTAATACAAATCTTTCATGATTTAATAAGATAGTTATGTATGTTATGAGTTATATATGTTATAGTATGTTATGAGTTTTTTTTTTTTTAAAGCAGTCAGAGTTAAGTAACTTGCTTAAGGTTACACGGCCAGTTATTTCTTGGTGTGGTGCTGAGTATCTGAGCCCAGGATCCGATCTCCAGGTCATCCCGACACTGGGGCTGGTGCTCTTACTTGCTGAGCCACCTGGCCTCCCCTAAGCTGTTGGGGTTAAGTAACTTGCTCAAGGTTACATGGCCAGGTAGTATTATGAGTTTCTTTGGCTAAAAAACTTCATTACCTTGTGACCAACCCTTCAAGCTTAGCTAGACTAGTCCTCAGGTGACATTCTTTTCAAGTCATTAAAATTTGGTATAGGAGCTACCAGAATTTGTATAACTTTTGTATAACCCTTGTATAGCTATTGAGAACCTCAGGTCATCACTACAAGCATCAGATTTGGAGTTTTGTAAAGAAATTAAAGAGATTCATAATACTTGCAAAGAAATCTGGATAAGGAATAGAAAATTGCATTCAGCCTCACCTCCCAAGTTTTTCTTTTTAATAGTTTTAAAGTATTTCTATCCCTGCTGAAATTCTAAACAGCGAGTTGGGAAACCACAGCCTGCTGGCCAAATTCAGCATGTTGTCTGCTTTGTCTGCTTTTGTACTATTCCACGAAATAATCATTCTTCATCCCAAATTCTAATCCATTTCACAGGAGTTACTTTTAAAAAGAAAAATTCTGGTTGGTTTCCCCAAAACAAAACAAAACAAAACAAAACATTGATATCCTGGAGGTTTGTTTTATGGTAGTAAGTTTTAAATATCCCTGTCTTTATACCTGTAGAGGCTGAAATCTTCATTTTAACAATCTGTTTGAGGAACACATAAGTTCAGGTACATGGGATTATATTGGGGATTAGTGTTATAAAGTAGAAAGTAAGGTTAATTTTGTGTGTTAGTAATTCTAGAGCCATGGTGAAAATTGTAAAACTTTCAATATCTGGGAATGTTAAATTTAGTGAGCACACGGTTTTGACAAAATCACGTTTGCTTTAGGTCTAAACCTCTTCCTGATCTTGCCCAAGAGATCACAGGTTGATGAGCAGTTGTGACATACCTATAGATTTAAGGTATGCTATAATATTGATAGTTCTTTTCTCAAAAACAAAATAAGGCCTACTGTGTACATAGCACTGTATAGTTATAAAATGTTAGAAATTCTTTGGCTGATTTAGTGGAAGAAATAAGACATGCTGGTTCTTGTGGTATTCAGATTTTTATCTTAAGGGGACATAAGGAGGCTCATTCCAAGTTATGTGAAAGGGAGGAAGATACTAAAGGCTCAGAAATAATCTGAGACCTTTTTATTGCCAAAAGGTGAATAAATGAATATTAATAGCTACTGACCTAAGCCTATTTTTCCATTTCTGCAGAATTTTTATGGGAATAATCTGCGTGCTCAGCAAGAGCACAAGAAAGGGACAGACAAGCAAGTTGTTGTAAATGATATTCCAGAGCAGCCCTTAGTTTTATAACCATACAGTTGACTGAAAGGTATAGAGGATACCAAATGCCAGCATGCTTTTATTTCCTGTCTATAATTTTTTTTTAAATTTGGGATAACAAAATGCCACTTTGACGGCCTTCTTCTAGTAGTTGATCTGAGTGTGTTAGTGGACTGGAATAGGATTCAGCAGTATAGTGTGGCAGCCACTCTTGGACTGCATTGGAGTGGCATAGCTTCTAAGAATTAACAAGTGATATGGTACTTTTGCCCTCTTTCCCCTCATTAGACCTCATCTAGAGATTTGGGATTATTGTTCACCACACCACAATTTAAAAAGGATGTTGATAAAGTTAGAGAAAATCCTGAAAATGATATTGAAGATGGTGGAGGGTTTGAAACCATGTCACATGAGGATCAGTTGCAGAATGTGGAGATATTTTACCTGAAGAAGAGAAGGTTTAGGGAAGAAAATAATTTAATCAAACAACAAGAATTTATTAAGTACCGGCTATGTGCCAGGCAGTACACTAAAACAGCTCTTGATCTTTAGGAGCTTAAAATCTAGCAAGGTCAAACCGTCAAAGTCTGCCATAATTTGATATTGATGGCCATTCTAGATTTTAGTAATCACTGCTTCCCTTTCTAGATGTTCACCAACCATCTCTTTAATGATCTGTTCTAGAATTTTCCCAAGAATTGAATTCAAACTCATTGGCCTATAGTTTCCAGACTTTCACTTGCATTCTTTTGAAAGTGAGTGCTTTTACCCTTCTCTAGTCTGGTGGGGTACCTCTCCTGTTTTCCACAATTCTCCATATATTGCTGGTAGTGGCACAACAGTTACATTTGCCAGTATGTTCTGTACCTGAGAATGTAATTCATTTTGATCAGGTGATTTAAGTTCATCAAGAGCCTAACAAGATGCTCTTTATCCTATTTCCTTACTTATCCTAGCTATTCCTCCCTCTTAGTCATTTTTTTTTCCTATTTTCTTTGTATCCACAGCATTTAGCTTGGCACATAGTAAGTACTTAATAAATATTTGTTGATTGATTGATTTGTTCTGATATTGTTAGTTCTCTTTGGCAGAAAAAAACCCAGAAGCAATAAAAAGATAAAATATTCAATGCTAAAGATATCAATGATCCATAAAAGTATCATGTATCTGGGTGAGTGGTTCAGAGAGGAAAGAGAGATAGATGACTGTGAACTTAAATGATTAAGGATAACTTCTTGGGATATGTGGGCATTGAGCTGAGGCTTGAATGAGAGAAAAATTGGTTAGGTGAAAAGAGTGCAGAAGGCATTAGGTATAGAAATAAAAATGAGCAAGGCATATTCATTGCATGGTATGTAAATCTATACAGCATATCTGAGGGTTTGTCAGTCAACAAACTTTAAGTACCTACTACATGCCAGACATGTTAAGTATTGGGGAGAAAAAGAAAGGTAAAAAATGATCTCTGCTATCTAGGATCTCATTCAAATAGGGGAGACAACATGCAAAAACTGTATACATGCAAGATATATGACAGAGTAGATAGGTAATTTCAGAGGGGAGGCAGGGGCAGTATGTGTGAAGGGGAGGGAGGGAGGAGACCAGGAAAGACCTGTTGTAAAAAGAAGTGATTTGAGCTGAGTCTTAAAGGAATGCAAAAAGTGGATGTGAGGAGTCAGGGCATTCTAAGCATGGGAAAAGCAAGTTGAAAAGACAGTTGGGATATCCAGTTTCTTAGAAAAGCAAGGACACCATTGTCACTGGATCATAGATTATGTGGAGGCGAGTAAAGTGTAAAAAGACTAGAAAGGCCAGAAGGGACCAGGTTGTAAAGGAGTCTATAAGTCATAGATCCTGGACATAATAGGGAGCTACTGGAGTTTATTGAGTATGGATATGACATGGTCAGACCTGCACTTTTAGGAAGCTCACTTGGGCAGCTGAGTGGTGGTTGGATAGGGAAAGTCTTGAGGCAAATAAATCAAATAGCCTAGACATGAAGTAGTTAGGGTTTATATCAGGATAGTTGTTGTGTGAATGTAGTGAAGTGAATGTATATGAGAGATGTAGTCAATATATGAACTATGAGAAATGCCAGACTGCATGTATAGAGTGAGTGTGGGTCAGGGATGACACTGAGTTTGTGACCTTGGGTAACTGGAAGGATGGTGATGACCTTAACAGTAATAGGTAAATTTGGAAGATGGAAGCGTTTGGATAAAGCATAATGAGTTCTGTTTTAAACGTGTTGAGTTTGAGGTATCTTTCGAACATCCTGGAACATCCTGTTTGAGTTGTATGATAGGCAGTATGTGATTCTAAACTGGAGGTGAGGAAAGAGGGTAGGGCTGGATAAAGAGATTTGAGCATCATCTGCATAGAGATGAGGCTTGAGTTCATGGGAGATGATGAGATCACCAAGCAAGAAGATGTCCCAAGATAGATCCTTGGGAACACCTACAGTTAGTCAGCATGACCTGGAACAAGATCCCACAAAAAATCCTGAGGAGTGGTCAGAAAGGTAGGAGAATCAGGAGAGAATATAATATGAAAATATGAAAGAATTGCCTTGCTGTACTGGGGAACTAGTTGAGAATTTGTAACAGATTTGTAGTAGACCTAATAGGCATGGTTTTCTCCAGTTTCTTTAGCAGCATAGGAGGTCAGCAAATGGAAGGAGTAATCCAAGGTCGGATCTTGGCAAGGATACAGGGACAAGGGATGAGACTATAGAAAATAGTAAGAGTTGAGCTAGTTCACCAAAGGGTCAAGATACCTAAAGAAGAATGTAGTTAGTGTAGGGCTGATGTCCTGTTAAAGAACTGAAGGGATTAGAAGTCACAGTGAGACTGAACCATAGGGTTAGTAGTTGTGAGTCATACGGAAAGATGGAATGATAAAAGATCATGATCAGGTAAAGGAATTTGACAGTTCATGGATGTAGAAGCGGAATACTTGTGAGTGTAGGCAAGATCAAGGGTATGACTGTCTCTGTAGAGCTGAGATGAAATGGAGGGGTAGGTTGGGTAGGTCATGGGAAATGAGTAGATTCATTTGAGGAGTCTGAGGAAGGAATATTAGTAGGGATGTTGAAGTTCGTTGGTACAAGGCCTGGAGTTGGGGCTGACAGAAACTGAGCCAGTTACTGAAGTCACTGAGAGTGTCCAGGGGATTCATAGGTAAGTTACCAGAATCTTGATTGTATGATAAATTTAGAATGAATGAACCACCTCTAAGGAGGAGTTTGGGAGTGAAGGTGGAAGAGAGAGGGGGGTCAGTAAGTAAGAATGGGTAGCAATGAAAGCAAGTTTGTTAACAGATGAGTAGATTTAGGGTAGGACATTTGTGGAGGAAGGACTGAAGGAGATGGGGAATAAGGAAGCAGCATTTATAAAGGAAGACATTTTGAAAAACTACAATAGATAAGTTTGGAAAGGTAAATTGAGTATTGAATACCTGGCTAAGAAATTTTGACCTTATCCTATCAGCATTTGGGAACCTAAGCATTTTGATATGTTGAAAGTAATGTTTTAAGAAGATTAGGCAGCCAGGGATATGGACTTGAAGTAGTTCATGCTGCAGGTGTTAAGGGCCTAGATGAGAGTAGTTTCAGTGGAAATAAGAAATGATTAGGAAATAAAAATCAATGAAAGAGACAGATGAATTGAAGATGACTTTTGTATTTGGAGTTCGGGTGATTAGGAGAGCAAAAGGGAGCTGAAATTGTTAAGTTCAGTTTAGTTTGATGGTCATGCATTTAACTGCATTTGTACAGTGAGCAGTTGCAGAACATGATTATGGGGTAAAAGGACAGGACTGAAGATATGTATCTGGGTGATTATTCAAAACATTAAAATAACACATTGAGGGAGAGAAGAAGGCCAAGAAAATTTTAAGGAACTTTTAACCTGAAAAAGAAAAGACTTATTGGGATCAAATATTTGAAAAGTTGCCAGGTAGAAGAGGTGTATTATAGACACTCTGTTCAGTCTCAGAGGTCAGAAGTAGTGGTGGAAGTATAAGCAAACACATTTTAGTTCAGAGTATAGAAAAACTTCCTAAAATTTAACTGTCCAAAAATGGAATGAGCTGCTTTGGGCATTAGTGAGTCTATGATTTGTGACTCACCTGTAACTGAAGATGTTTAAGTGGAGGTTGTATTACTGCTTTTTAGGAATCATGAAGATGTGATTCATTATTTGGATAAGAGTTGGACTAGGTGACCTCTGCCTTTTCCAGTGCAGGCCTTCTATGATTCTTTAACCACCTTGATTTCAGTATAGAGAGGAAAAAGCTGCAATGAAGAAAAATAAGAGGAAGAACAATAGATAGAAACAAGAAACTGTGATAGTCTAATGTTTGCTGTTGTCATTGAACAATGTTAGTATATTAAAATGTGTATTGAATCCGGAAAAGTGTGTTTACTTTTAGTACCAAGTCTGATTTTTTAAAAGCACATATTTTTGATGTGCTAAGATCCTCTAATAAAGAACTTTACATAAAAACCATTAGATTGGAAATAAAATGTGTTAGTTTATTAAATATTGTAAACAACCTATTTATGATGCCAAATTCTAAGTAATTTTAGCAATGCCGTTTTTAATGTGTGAATTGTTTTTCTTAGTACTCAGCTATTTTAATAATTATGCCTTTGAGCTGAGTCCACATTATATCCACTGAATTTGTATTGAAAAATTATATGCTTGCCACAGTAAAATTTGATGACATTATTTTGAAGGATCTGTTCCAGTGAGACAGGTAAAATTAGCAAAGATTTCTGGATATATCTGACAAAAAAATCTAATTGATTTAGTATTTCTCAACTTGCTAGGAATGTTTTTACCATAATCAAATTGTATAGGTTTATTCCTAAGTGAAGTTAGCATAAACTATTTAGTAGTTTTAGGCATATAATACAGGTTTAAAATGTGATGTTTATTTTAACAAGAAAGTAGCTGTTGCTTTTTCCTTTTAAGTGCTTTACTGGTACTTTTTTCCCCTTTTTGTCACTATCAGTTCCCATTGATTCCTCCTCCTCTTCTATCCCACAGAACCCTTTTTTCTTAACAGATTAAGCAAAATCAAGCAAAACAAATACATTGCCTGTGTCTTAAAATGTACACCTCATTCCACAGGTCAGAGGCATTATTTCACAGTCTAAACCATGATTTTACTACATTCTGAAGATTTTAAATATTGTTTTTCTTTGCATTATCATTAGTCATTATGTAAATTATTTAGTTTATGCTTAATTTGCTGAAAAGCAGTTAGTCTTGACTAATTTTTTTGGAGGTCTACCAAGTAACTCCTGTTCATGTTGATTAATAATAATAACAATATCAACAACAATAATAATACCTTTTATTTAGCATTTTAAGGTTTGCAGACCACTTTACAAATTTTTCATTTGATCCTCATCCCAACCCTGGGAGGTAGGTGCTATTATTACCCCCATTTTACAGATGAAGAAATTGAGTCAGATAGAAATTTAGTGACAAAACCAGGGTCACATAGCTAATAAACACCTGAGGGTTGAATTTGAATTCAGGTGTTACTGACTCCAGATTTACCACTCTATCCACTATGCCACCTACTGGCCCAATACATTTTTCTTTTCTTATTCTTACAGATCCATCAGGATTCATTTTTGATTTGCAGTCCAATACTGTGCTGGCCCAGGGAGGAGCTTTTGAGAACATGAAAGAGAAGGTAAGAGGGGAAACTGGGTAGTAAACTTGAGTGCCTTTAGCTGATCAAACAGAAGGAAAAGTTTAAACATTAAACAAAGTTTCACTATGT
This sequence comes from Petaurus breviceps papuanus, assembly GCF_028583685.1. Classification (NCBI taxonomy): domain Eukaryota; kingdom Metazoa; phylum Chordata; class Mammalia; order Diprotodontia; family Petauridae; genus Petaurus; species Petaurus breviceps. Next base: position 3,209,446 of record NW_027185811.1, on the reverse strand, counting down.
ACCAACCAGTTTAATTACATTAGACTCTTGAAAGGGTAGCAGCCATGCTCTGGAGTTAAGAGGGGGTTCATATTATTGAATACTGCTCAATCTTGCAAGGAACAGACCAATGCTGGTAGTTGGTGGTATATGCATGGTTGGAAGCCGAGTCCTGACTGATTGTGGGTATAAGGTGTTATAGAGCATGGATGAATTAGTGTTAGGTATGGGATGATTGGTAGTATTAGCTCTTTGTGATGTGACTGTTAGGGAGTTGACAGTGACAGATTAAAGGATCTTTCTGAAGGGGATTCACATTCATCAGAGATGTTCTGAGAAGTTCTGTTAATGATCTCTTGCCTAATCACACAGTCTCAGAACTGATGGAATCTCAGAGGTCCTTTATAAAGTCCAACCCTTACTTGAATAAAAATCCCCTTTATAACACATCTGATGAGTATTTGAGTTTTTGTTTAAAAACCCCTAGTAAGGAGGGGCTCATCACCTCCCCAGATAGCCCATTTAATTTTATAATTATTAGGAAATATTTCTTTATATCTATCCGTAATTTACTTATAACTTCTACCCTTTGTTTCAAAAGAAAACTATTCCCTCTTTTATGTAATAGCTTCTTAAATTCGTGAAGATAGGTGTTCCCCAAATAGTCTGCAGGTTAAACGTACACAAACGTACACAATACTTAACCAGTTCTCATATGGCATGAAACTTTTTGCCATTATAGTTGCCCTCTTTCCTGGAATGTGGCTTCTAAATCTTAACACAGTATACCATATGTGGTCTGATAGGGGCAAAGTACAGTGGGATTATCACTACCCTAGCCCTTGATTTCTCACTGAGAGTGCCTGAGATTATATTAGATTTTTCTCTGCCATATCGCACTATTGAATATACTGATCATACAGTGCGCTAAAACCACATGATCATCCTTTTTTATGAACTGCTTTCTAGCCATGGTAATTTTTGGACCCAAGAATGAGAATTTATATGTGTCCAATCAACAACCATTTATCAGTCACCTGCTGTGTTGCAAGCAGGACAGCTAAGTGTGCACTAGATAAGAGTGCCAGACTTGGAGTCAGGAAGATTCAAATCTAACCTCAGACACTTACTATGTGATCATGTGGGCAAGTCACATAATTCAGCATGTGCCTCAGTTTCCTCATCTGTAAAATGAACCACTCCAATATCTTTGCCAAGAAAATCCCAAATGGGGTCACAAAGAATTGGACGCAACTGAGCAATAGTAAATGTTCCAGGCATTCTACCACGTGCTAGAGATAGAAGTACAGTCAAATAATAATAGCTAACATTCTTTATATAGCTAGGTACTAGTGCCCTAGCACCATTCCCTTAAAAATATCATCTCATCTGATCCTTATAGCATCCCCAGGAGGTTACTATTGTTATCCTCATTTTACAGATGAGGAAATTGAGTCAAATAGAGGTTAAGTGACATGGCCAGGGACACACAGATCAGAAGTGTCAGAGACTGGATTTGAAGTCAGGTCTTCCTGACTCCAAGTCTAGTGCTTGCTGCACAGTGCCAGGAGCTGCATGAGAAAGAAACAGTACCTAGTGTCAAGGAGTTCTATCCAGGAGAGAGAGAATATTCTATAATACATGTAGAATAAATATGAAGGGAATAAATACAAGGTAGTTGGAGGGGAGAACACTAACAGGGGGGGTCTGGAAATTAGGTCTGTCTAATATTCATAGACAAGGTAGTACTTGAGCTATGTCTTGAAGGAAGAAAGAATCTACAAGGCAGAGATTACATTCTATTTGGGGAAGCAGCAAGCTTATATTCAAATATGTACATATAAACCTAAAGTGAATAAATGCAAATATATGCAAATTAGCTAAATACCAAGTAGTTTTGGTTAGCAGGAAAGGCTTGAGCTGCATCTTAAAGAAAGAGAAGGATTCTAGGAGTTGGAGATAAGGAGGGATTGTATTATGGAGTCTGGAGACAGAGTATTGTGTGTGAAGAACAGGGAGAAGGCCAGTTTGGCTACATTGCAGAGAGCAGATGTGAAGTAATGTCTATCATTGCTGGAAAGATAGCCTGAGACTTTAAAAGCTAAACACAGGAGTTTATATTTTATCCCGAAGGTGATTGGAAGCCCCTGGAGTTGATGTGCTTAAGGAAAATTACTTTGGCAGCTTTATATAGAATGGATTGAAGTGATGAAAGCTTTGAGGCAAGGAGGATGTTGCATTTCTTGCCGCAGTCTCTTATTTTTACATTCTTCCCTTTGCCTTAATCATGTTACATTCTTTTTGTCTTGATAATCTTCTATCCAGCTAACTCTTTCTTTTCTCCCTTCTTTCACCTGAGTGTTTCCATCTTTATATAGGAGTCCATTTCAACTACAAGCTGACCTTTTCCTTTGAATCCTTCCACCATTTATGCCTTGGCATTACTCAAGTCTGGGTACCGCAACTATCTAATGTCTTCTTTTCTATTATTATACTATTAAATGCCACTAAAGGAAATCACCCTAACGTGTTAGCAGTATTCACTACAAACTCAAGTTGTCTTTTAAAATATCTTATTTTTATTTCTATCTTTTGTTTTTAAATCACGTCACTTAACACATGTTCCTTCTGATCCTCCTTCCCTGTAAAGTCATTCTTTGCAACAGATTTTAAAAAAGAAAAAAGGTAGTTCTGCGCCCTCCCCCCCAGCCCCATTCTGATCTGCAAGTATATACAGTATTCCATACTGAGAGCCCCATATCTATGCAAAGTGGTTAAGGAGTTACATTTTCTAATCCCTTCCACTCCAGAGCCAAACTTTTTTTTTTTCCTTTTGGAGAGAAGAAGGCAGGGCAATTGAGGTTGTGACTTGCCCAAGGTTACACAGCTAGTACCGTGTTTCCCCGATAATAAGACCTATCCCGAAAATAAGCCCTCCCCTTACTGTGTAAGATTCCTCTAAAATAAGCCCTCCCCCGAAAATAAGCCCTATTGACATTGCTACTGTGGTGAAGGTGATCCCCTGCGCTACACGCTACATTACAGTACCCTCTGTATGCACCATCCCCGTCGCTCCCCCCCCCCCGTTAAACGCACGCCGCGCTCCGAGCTGCAGCAGTGAGCACGTCATCCTGTTCTTCCCCAGTGATTTGCTTGCTGGCGCCATTGAGAGCAGTGCCATGGAGGAGAGCTGAGGCAGGACAACATAAGCCCTCCCCTGAAAATAAGCCCTCTGGTGTTTTTCTTTCCAAAAAAATTTAATAAGACAGTGTCTTATTATCGGGGAAACACGGTATTAAGTATCTGAGGCCGTATTTGAACTCAGGTCCTCCTGACTCAAGGGCCAGTGCTCTACTCACTGCGCCTCCTAGCCGCCCCTGGAGCCAAACTTTTTGTGCCTTATAATAGCATTTTGTTTTGTTTTTTATTCTTTCTATTTACATTGTTGTAGTCATGGGTATTACTTTCCTGGTCCTGCATACTTCATTCTGCACAATTTAATATGTTTTTCCATGTTTCTCTCTTCTTCATGGGCATAGTTTCTTGTATCATAGTAATAGTCTGTTAAATTCATGTAGCATAATTTATTTTAACCTTCCTCCAGACAGTGGACATTTGATGAACAATGGTCTACTTAATTTCTAGTTCTTTGCTCCCACAAAAAGAACTGCTATGAATATTTTGGTGTATATATTACCTTTCCCTATAACTTTAACCTCTTTGGGTATGTGCCTAGCAGTAGGATCTCTGGGTCAAAAACTATAAATATTTGTTACTTTCCAGGAGGGCTTGATTCCAAATTGCTTTCCAGAATGATTGGGCCTATTAACAGCTCCACCAAAAACATATTTGTTAATGTGTCAATCTTTCTACAACTCTTCCATTAACGATAGTTTCTTTTGTCATATTTGCCTAATTGTTGGGTGTGAAATAAAACCTCAGGGTTGTTTAACTTTTCCTTTATTAGTAGCAATTTGGAGCATTCTTCTATGTGATTTTTAATAGTTTGCAATTTATGTTTTGAGAATTGTTTGTTTATATCCTCTTACCAGTTATCCATCAGGAACTAAGTTCATGTTCTCTGATCTCAAGTAGGGCCTCACTGCAGCACTAAAATTCTTCATATTGTTCCATGGTATGTTTTTCTCAATGACTGTTCTTCACAATCCCTTCAATCTATCCATACTTCCTCAGCAGATAACCTTGCCAACTATTTTACTGGGAAGATTGAAGTTATCTTTGTGGGGTCCTCCATGTCCTTTTACTCCACACATCAAATCCCTTCTACATTTTTCTTTTCTTTTGTTCTAGCTTTCAAGAAAATGGTAACCCTTCTCCTGAAGAAAATCTATCTTTCTACTTGTGTCCTTTAACCCACCCTTCTCTGTCTCTTTGGGAATTTGATCAAGTGGTCATTCCCTCCTTCCTCTAATCTTCAGTCTCTTCCTATTTCCTTCCCCCTTTCTCACCTCCTACAAACTTATCTAGGTTTCTGACATCCTTAAAATACATTCCCTCAAGCTGTCATGATCTAACTTCCTCCCCTTTCTATGCCAAATTCTTAGAGTCATCTATACCTGCCGCCTCCAACAAACATTCCTTAAAATAAAGCTTCCAGCCCCACCATTGAATTGAATATGTTCCCTCCAAAGTGGTACCAATGACTTCTCTTGTTAAAACAAACAAACCAATACATTCCAATTGATATATTTTGTTTGCCTAAATTTTTCTCTGGTACCCTCTCTCTCCCAGAGAGCCATTCCACATAACAGTAAATGTTTTTAAGAAAAAAAAAAAAAGAGGATAACAGTCAACAATCCATCAATACATCCAAAAAAAAATCTGAAAAATATATGCAGTGTTCCTTACCAATGGACTAAATAACTTAACCCTAACAAATGGATGGGGTAAAAGAATATATATTAACAGAGCATTTCATTGAAGATAATGATGATAAAAACAACATAGGAAAATTTGGGGGATATAGCCAAAACAGTTCTTAAGGAAAAACTTATATCCCTAAAACATTTTCATCAGTAAAAGAGAGAATAGACCAATGAATTGAGCAATTTGAGAAAAAATAAGAAAATAAAGCCAAGAAATTTGAAAAATTTAAAGATCAAATAGAAATCTAAAATTCAAAGAAGAAATGAACAAAATTGAAAGCAAAAAACTATTAATATAACTAGGAGCTGTTTTTTAAAAATAAAATAGATAAGCCATCACTCTGATTTTTTTTAAGAAGAAAGCCAGTTTATGAGTATCAAAAAAGAAAAGTTGAATTTTACAACAAATGGAGAAGAAATAGAGAAAATTATTAGAAAGTATTTTATCCAATTATATGTCAATAAAACCTAACAATCTGAATGAAATGGGTTAATATTTACAAAATCTGTTAACTGCCTACATTAAAAGAAACAAAGGACTTAACACAATCTGAAAAGGAAATTGAACAAATCATAAATGAGCTTCCCAAAAAGAAATGGAGGGTGGAAAGCAAATACTATCAAATATGTAAGGAACATAAGCTGTTTGATAAAATAGGAAAAGGAGTCCTGCTGAATTCCTTTTGTGATACAAAAATGGTCTTGATCACAAACCAGTGAAACACAAACCAGTGAAAGTCAAATAAAATATTAGCAAGTAGACTATAGCAGTAGATCAAAGAATTAAATACTACAGTCATTGCAGAGTTGATTCAGTATTAAGGAAAATGTTAGCGTAATAGACCAAATTAACAAGAATAACAAAAATCCTGTGGATTATATATCAATAGATATAGGGAAGACTTTTGCCCACATACCACATCCATTCTTGTTTTTAAAAAAAACTACTAAAAATCATAGGTATTAATAGATCTTTCCTTAATAAGTAGTAGCCCTCTAACACCTAGTGCCAGAATTATATATGATAGGAATAAACCAGAGAGAGACCTTTCTAATAAGATCTAGAGTAAAGCATGGATGTCCATCATTGCTATTACTACATAATATAGTGCTCAAATACAGCATATAGATATAGCAATAAGAAAAAGAAATTGAGTGAATAAGCATAAGTAAAGATGGGACAAAATTATCCCTTTTTTGGAGTTGTGAACTGATCCAGCCATTCTGGAGAGCAATTTGGAACTTTGCCCAAAGGGCTATAAAAATGTGCATATCCTTTGACCCAGCAATACCACCTCAAGAGCTGTATCTCAGAGAGATCACACAAATGGGAAAAGGACTTGTATATACAAAAATATTTATAGCAGCTCTTTTTGTGGTGGCAAAGAATTGGAAATCAGGGGGATACCCATCAATTGGGGAATGGCTAAACAAGTTGTGGTATATGAATGTAGTAGAATGCTATCGTGCTATAAGAAATGAGGAGCAGGTAGACTTCAAAATAACCTGGAGAGACGTGAACTGATGGTGAGTGAGGGAAGCAGAAACAAGAGAATATTGTACACTATTACAGACACCTGTGTGATGACTAGGCTCTTCTCAGCAATGTAAAATTCTAAGACAACTCCAAAAGACTCATGATGGAAAAGGCTATCCACATCCAGAGAAAGAATTATGGAATCTGAATGCAGATTGAAACAAAGTATTTGCTCTCTCTGTTTTTTGTTTTGTTTTGTTTCTTCTTTCTCATGGTTCATTCCATTGTTTCTTCTTTATTTATTCTTTATTCTATTCTATCTTCTTTATTCTGTTCTTCTTTGAAACTTGACTATTGTGAAAATATATTTAATGTGAAGGTATATGTAGAACCTATATTGGATTACATGCTGTCTTGGAGGGAAGGGGGAAGAAGAGGAAAGGGGAGAAAATTTGGAGCTCACAAACTTGTGGAACTGAACGTTGTAAACTAAAAATAAATAAATTTTTTAAGAAAAAAAAATATCACTCAAAAAATATCCCTTTTTAAGATAATGATGATTTACTTAGATAATCCTAGAGAATAAAATAAAAAATTGAAAAATTAGCTTCAGGTTAGAGAATATAAAATAAACTCACATAAATCATATTTCTGTGTATTACTAACAAATCTCAACAGGGAGAGATAGAGATATTCTACTTTAAAATAATTATAGGATATATAAAATACTTGGGAATCTACCTGCCACAATACACATAGAAACTATATGACTATAACTATACACATATAAATAACAAAACACTTGCTAAAAGACATAAAGATGGAACTGGTCATTTGGGAAAATATTAAATTTTTCATGATTAGGTCAAGCCATTATAATAAAGATGACAATAATACCCAAATTAATTTTTTTTTATTCAGTGCCACACCAAAGCATTATTTTATAGAACTAGAAAAAATAGTCATGAAATTCATCTTGGAAGAACAAAACATCAAGAATCTCAAGGGATGTATTTGGGGGGAAACAGTGGGAAGAACAGGGGTCTGACAGTACCGAACTTGAGAAAAGGAAAGCAGTCTAGTAGAAATTAGATTTAGACTAACACCTTATACCATATTCCACATTACATTCTAAATGCACGCACTATTTTGATATCAATGATGAAGCTAAAAAAATTAGAGGAGAAGCAGATCATATAACTCACCAGGGTGGATAGGAAATTTATTCATCTGTATGGATAGGAACTCTTAACCAAACGAGGTTAAGGCCATTACAAAAGATCAAGCGTAATTTTTATTACATAAAACTGAAAAGCTTTTTTTTTCTGCATAGACAAAATTTAAAAAGAAGGAATTAAAAGAAGGAAAATGTTCAAATGGGGAAAAAACCCTTGCATCAAATTTCCTTTATAAGGATTTAATATCCAAGATGTATCAACAACTAATAAATATATATGCAAAACTAATAGCAGTTGCTCAACTGATAAGTGATCAAAGGATATGAACAAAAGGCTCTTAAAAGAATTACATAGTATTCATAACCATGTGAAAGAATGCTCCTCATGACTAATGCAAATCAAAACAAAACTGAGGTTTCACCTCACACCCTGAAAATTGGCAAATATGACCCCAAAATGACAATAGTCAATGTTGGAGGGGTTTTGTGGAGATATAAAAGGTACTATCATTTTGGAAAGAAATTTGAAATTATTCAAATAAAGCAACTAAGTTGTCTATACCTTTTGAACCAGAAACTTCATTACTGAGTTGTTGGTTTTTTTTTTCCATTACTGAACTCTTGCCCTAAGGAATCTACTGCTAAGAAGAAAAATCCCATATATGCCAAAATATTTACATCAGCACTTCTTGTGATAGTAAAGAATTGGAAACAAATTAGATGCTCATCATTTAGGGAATGACTAAACAAATTGTAGTACATGAATGTAATGGAATATTACTGTGCTGTAATGAATGTGTGTGATGAATATAAAGAAGCATGGAAAAATCTATATGTACCGATGCAAAGTGAAGCGAGCAAAACAAAGGAAACAATATACACAGTAACTACAATGGTATAAATAAAACTACTCACCAAAAAATCAAAAGTAAATATTACAGAATTATAACGTTCAAGCTCAAAATTAAAAGATACAAGAAGACACCCCCAAACCACCCCTTCATGGAGGTGGGAGGGCCAAACGTGCACATATTATTGTATTTTTTCAATGTTTTTATCTGTTACATTAATTTTTTTCCCTTTTAAAAAATGCTACTAGCTCTGTTTAGTTATAAACTATTTGTCTGTTTCACCCTCTGATTAGAGGGTGGGGTACTGAACTCCTCCCAAAGCTTTCCTTTATAAAGGATTGGGAACTTTCCAGGTACCTCTACTTTCCGTCACTATCTCTGCTTGGTTTGAACTCCACAGAACATCTTGTCCTGCCAGATAACCCTGCTGATGGCACACACATCACCCTGCTTTTTAGCTTCCTTCTGTTTCTTATCTCCCCCCATCATATTGTAAGCTCCTTGAAGACAGGGACTATCTTTCATGTTCTTATTTGTATCCCCAGCATTTAGCACAGTGCTTAGCACATGTTATTTAGTCATTCATTTGTGTTCAGATGTGTGTGATTTCTTTGTGACCCCATGGACTACAGCATGCCAGGCCCTTCTATCCTCCACTTTCTCTTGAAGCTGTCCAGGTTTATTTTGTTGTTTCCATTATGCTATCTATCCATTCCATCCTCTGCGATGCCCTTTATCTATTGCCTTCAATCTTTCCCAGCATCACAGTCTTTTCCAGTATGTCCCATCTTCTCATTATGTGGCCAAAGTATTTAATCGTCAGCTTCAGTATTTGATCTTCCAGCGAATAGCCTGAATTAATTTCTTCAAGTATTAACTGATTTTGATCTCCATGCTGTCCAAAGGACTCTCAAAAGTCTCCAGCAGTACAATTCAAAAGCCTTAGCTTTCCCTATAGTCCAGCTCTCACAGCCATACGTTGCTACTGGAAAACCCAGTCTTGACTATGTAGACCTTTGTTGGCAAGGTGTTGCCTTTGCTTTTTAATATGTTGTCCAGATTTGCTATGGCTTTCCTTCCAAGGAGCAAGTGTCTTTTATTTTCATGGGTACAGTTGCTGTCAGCAGTGATCTTTGATCTTGAGAATATAAAATCTGACACTTCTTCCATTTCTTCTCCCTCTATTTGCCAGGAAGTGATGGGACTAGTTACCAGGACCTCAGTTTTTTTAATGTCAAGTTTCAAGCCAGCTTTTACACTATTCTCTTTCCATCTCATTAAGAGACTTCTTAATTCTTTTCATTTTCTGCCACCAGAGTAGTATCATCTGTATATATGAGATTGTTGATATTTCTCCCAGCAATCTCAATTCCAGCTTTTGATTCATCCAGCCTGACATTTGGCTGCATATAAGTTAAATAAATAAGGTACAATATACAGCACTATTGTACTCCTTTTCCAATATTAAACCAAGCAGTTGTTCTGTGTTCGATTCTAACTGTTGCTTCTTGGTCTGCATATGCAGTTTAGTGGATTGTTATATGGAAAAGCTGTCAGGGAGGGGAAGAGAGAAATGAAGGGTGAAGGATGCTGGGGATAACTACATCTGTAGAAACTTATTTCGAAAAACAAATCAAAACAAAAATAACAAAGTAGTGATAGGAACAGTTCTGGGAAGCCTTTTATGAACTGATGTATAGTGAAATGAGCAGAGCAGATTCCTATTTTTTGCCATCACAAAAAGAACTATAAATATTTTTGTATGTCCTTAGAGTTTGTCTGGGCAACTAGGTGGTGCAGTGGATAGAACACTGGGCCTGGAGTCCAAAAGACAAGTTCAAATCCAGCCTTGCTAATGTGCCCCTGGGCAATTCACTTAACCTTGTTTATCTTACTTTCCTCATCTGTAAAATGAGCTGGAGAAGGAAAAGACAAACCACTCCATTATCTTTCCTGGAAAAAGTCTAAATGGAGTAATGAAGAGTCAGACACAGCTGAAATGACCGGAACAGCTAGGTCATTTTGTTTTGATTGAGGGGATTGTAACCTACTATGACCTAGGGGTGGAGGGTGTTTTTATTTTCTGCTATCTCTTAAGGATTTGTTGTTCTAAGAGAAGACCCTGACCTGGGATCCCCTGATCATATAAAGAATGTATAATGTGGGAGATACAGAATGCAGTGATATATACTGTGCCATGTGGTGCCATGAGTATTACATTATATGCTGAAGTTTAAGACTGTGGCCACCTTTGTGATAAGTTAGGTTGTTATGAATGTTATGCTTTAGTTTCTTGAATAAAGTTTAGTCTTGAATAGTGTTTATTATACCTTGCCCTTGGACCCTTAAAATTATTCATAGCAGCAACCATCAGGTGTGCTGCCTTGATTGGTGTTACATGGAGTCATTAGTTTCTGTTGGCCAGTTCTAATTTTCAAGGAGTTATTTTCTTCCATAATATTTTGTACATCTTTTGAGAAGCTGTTAATTCTTTTGATGTTTTACTTCCACTTAATATTTAAAATGCTCATTTCATTTTAAAAATATTTTTTAATGGTTTCTTGAACCTCTTCTAAGGAATTTTTGTTGGGCTTGTATCCAATCTGTATTTTTTTTTATTGAGGCTTTATAGATGTTTTCAGGTCATTTTTTTGTTTGCTCGTTCTTCTGATCTATTTCTTGACTTTTTGTACATTATGTTAGTTCTGGGTTCTATATACTTCAACAGAACAGATTCCTATTCCTCCCACCTATTTGAAGGTGGGAGTACAGATATCTAGCCAAAGGTTCTGTCCTTTTACATTATCCTGCTGCTTTCACAGCCCAGCCAGGAGCCTGTAAGTTTTCAGTGCTCCCACATTGGTGCGACCTAGGGAGGTCTGTCTACTGCCTTCCAGGTTTGAGCTCTTCAAGTTCCTGACACAGGTTTGGGTCTGTTGCCTTGTGAGTGGTTGAGTTTCAGTAGACTACTGCTAGACCCAGTCATTGATCACCTACTGGGAGGTTCTGCAAGTTTAAAGCCTTTGAACTGTCATCTCCTTTGGCTCTGGTCTTCCTGCCTTGATTATTCCATGGCAGACAGACATTGGGCTAAAAGACAGAATTAAGTCTCTGATACTCTGCTCCTCGGCTTAGAGATACATAGCTACTTTTCTGGAACTTATTTTGTGCTCCATACCCAGCCAGGTCAGTCCCATGCTCCCTCAAAACCAAGTATCTCTACCCCAGACCTGGGCAGTGGGTGACAGAGATAAAAGATGGTACCCAGAGTTAGTTCAGGGATCCCCTGGGATATGCTTCCTGCCCTGGTACTTTCTCTACCCTCTTCCGGACTCTGGAATGCTTCTGTCTACTGCCATGTAGCACTCCTTGCCAGCCCCTACCCAGGTTTCTGCAGACCTCTCTATCCTCCTAAACTTTTATCAACAATCTCATATATTGGGCTAGAAGAATGACCCACTGTGATTTTTATTTGGCTTTCCAAGTCTGATATGTTTTCTAGATTGTTATGAATAAGAAGGTGTGCTAGATAAGCTAGGTAAACATGCCTGTATTCTCACTCCTCCCCCTTCCCAGTGTTCATTACAAACATTTCTCAACTTCACCTTTCTTCTAAATATTAGAAAAGTCATTGACTCTGAGCATCACTTGATTATAAATTTGAGTACTCTTTTTTTGGGAGAGAGTATATATGTTTTATTTCTTGAAATTTTGCTTTTTTCTTTTTCTTAAAATTAATTTTTCAGTGCTTCTTTGTGTATGCACATGCACAAATTTTCCTGAGATAGTAATATGTGCTTTGACTAATGCTTAAGAATGATAAATATTAGGGGTGGCCAGGTGGCTCAGCAAGTAAGAGCACCAACTCCTGTGTTGGAATGACCTGGGGATCAAATCCGGGCTCAGACACTCAGCACCACACCCAGAAATAACTGGCCATGTAACCTTGAGCAAGTTACTTAACCCCGATTGCTTTAAAAAAAAAAAAAAGAATGATAAATATTGTTTAAGAAAGAAATGTCACCTTTTTCCAGTTCCCCAAATAATATGCTATTACTCTTGGCAATCCATTTTAGAAGGTTAATGACTAAAATGATCACCCTCCCCCCATCTTTTCATAGATCAGTGCAGTGCGTGCGATAGTCCCCAATCGGAGTAACAACGAAATCATCCTAGTCTTGCAGCATTTTGATAACTGTGTGGACAAAACAGTGCAAGCGTTTATGGAAGGTAAGCTTACTTCACAATTTTTAAGTATAGTTCGGGACTTGGTCAGTCAGCAAATATTTATTAAGCTCCTTCAATATGTCCAACACTGTGCTAAGTATCAGAGATACAAATATGAAAAAAGAAAGATAATTCTTACCCTCAAGGAGCTTGCATTCTGGAAAAGAAGACCACATACAAAAGGAAGGGGGGGTGGGACTGGAGAAGAAGGTACCTGGTGCCCCTATCCAAGAAGTATAAACAGGGGCAGCTAGGTGGTACAGTGAATAGAGAGAGTACCAGCCCTGGAGTCAGGAGGACCTGAGTTCAAATCCAGCCTCAAACACTTAACACCTAACTAGTCATGTGACCTTGGGCAAGTCACTTAACCCCAGTTGCCCTCCAAAAAAGCAAAAAACTAAGGAGTATAAGCTGATTGGATCTTTAAATGGAAGCTTTAGAGAGGAATCCTTTACTCTACCTCTATCAAAGGGGAAAAAGTACTGAGTGTACTGATAAGGACTGAGTACCAAAGCAAATGTAGTTCCTCCAGGTGATGAATTTCCTTGAGGGTTTTTCCTAGGGGCATGGGAGGGCTAGTCTAAGAAGGGAGGACATTTTTTTTTAAACATTCATTCAGATATCTTGTATGTCATAGCTCATTTAGCAGAACTCACCATAACAGACCATAGTATCCTTTTTCATATAAATTATAATATTTTACTTTCCTAAGCTCCTTAAGATATTCCAAGAAGATTTATTCCTTTCTCTCAAAATATACCAAAAACCATAGTGCCACAGTGACATATGTTTTGAAATTAGGTTAGGCATTTTCCCAAATATGCTGCCATGGAAAAGTGATTCATTATTCCATCAATTTATGGCAACTACTCAGACTTGACCTTGATATGATTTGCTATGATCTTCCTTCTTTGGTCCTCAGTTTCTTCATTTGAAAAAGAGTGGAATTAAATTATTTTCTAAACCCTCAAAGGAAATACTAGCAGAAACCAATGAACAAGACTTTTCTTGTCATATCACATAGCTATGTTATTCTTTTTCTAAAATTGTAAGAATGGGTTACAAAATTAAGGCACTTTTTCCTTTTCCATCTTCCTTTATTTTCTAACTAAAGTCAGCATTTAATTCATGTGTTATGCTTGGGAACTGAAACTCTTTCCAAACTGACATGATTTCCTATGCATAGGAAATAAGATGGATTATGGATAAAACAAATAACGATTATCTTTTTCTAAGCTACAGACTGAATATATTTCCTCAACGACTGTGGTTGTAAGATTAGATTATATTAAAGTTTTTTTTTTCCTTAGAGTTTTCTGGAAAAAAATTTTAAGTAGAAGTTGTCTGAATCATTTGAAGGCACTCTGCATGTTTAACCAGGAAAGGGGAGACTTAAGGCGGACATGATAGCTGTCTTTAAGTATTTGAAGGGCTATCATGTGGCAGAGGGCTCCGATTTATTTGACCCCAGAGGGCGAAACAGAAGTAGTAGATAGATGGAGGCTGGAAAGAGTCTGATTTAAGTTTGATGTCAGGAAGAACTTCAAAATAACTATTAGACCTGCCCCAGAGTGAAATGGGCTTCTTTGAGAGGTAGTGGTTCCTTCCTCTTGGAGAACTTCAATCAGAGGCTGGATGACCCCTTGTCAAGTATATTATACCAGAGCTTCCGTTCATGTATGGATTGGAGTAGATGGTTGCTGAGGTTCCTTCTGGCTCTCAGTTTCTGTGATTCTGTCACAATAGTCAGGCTTCCCAAAGGCAAACATCATATTGAAACTTAACCTTTTCCATTGTAAGTTTTTGGAAATTCTCAAACTACTGCAAGATGTAGTAACACTAGTTCCTGATTAATTATGGGGGGGGGAAATGTTGCTTTCCTCTTGCAGGCAATGCCAGTGAAGTACTAAAAGAATGGACAATAACAGGCAAGAAAAAGGTAAATTGAATGAAATTTAGTATTGTGCTATGTTATTTCTGTATCGTCAAAAAAAACAACACACCAAAACTTACTGATATGTATATTATGAACCTTTTCTATTCATCTGTTTTAAATAATGACTACTTTCTTCCATCAGTGAGATACAGTTATGTCTAAAACGAGGTAATAACAAATCCATGTGAATGCTACATAAAGGTTTAGGACAAGAAACAGATAGCTTCACTGTTGGGCTTGCAGAGGAGATATTGATTTTAGACAGAAAGTGAAACTGTAGTGCATGTCAGCAAAAGCAGAGCTACCCCAGAGAAAATTCTCTCTCCAGTGGTTTTCAGAATCATTTGTGTGTTGGGTCAGTTAGAAAGTTCTTTTTTTTTTTTTAGGTCAAACAATTGCTTCTGTTCCTCACTCATTGTGTTGTGGACCCTGAAATTATAGAACCAGAACTCGAAACCTAAATAGTTGTATAGTGGTGCCCAGAGAACGCTCAGCATTATACCTATCTGGTGTTTCTCAGGGGATGCTCAGCATTTCAGTGTATGGATCAAAGGGGCAGCGTACGACCAAAAACCAAAGGTCTTTTTGGAAACTGGTCAGAATAGATGAAAGAAAGGGTCATAAGCTCCCAATATGTTAACATCAATTCTAAAATATTGGTGTCAGTAGTTCTTTTTGTAATTGGTTTATCTTTCTTTTAATTAAGCGTTTACTTTCATTGTCTAGATAACTGACATCTTTATATCCTTCTGTATTCTAAATTTTTGGATCTGTTTTTGCATGTGGGTAGACAGGATATATATATATATAGACACACACACTCACTGACATTAATGGGTAACCAGACTATCCTGTCTACCCACATGCAGAAACATATATATATATATATATATATATATATATATATGGGGGAAAATAAAAATAAATACATTTTGAAAACTTAGTGAACTAATCAATCAACAAATATTTATTAAGCACCTATTATGTATTAGATACTATACTAGGTGCTGGGATAGCAGTAGAAAAAATGAAGTATCTCTACTTGCAATGAGCTTACATTCTAATTACCATTCTACTAATCAGTCCCTTAAAGTGGAAAAACAAATCACTTCTTTCAGTTTTCCCAAGGCATCCTGTGTCCTCTTCCATTCTCTGTATTCTCATACTCAGTTTGTGACCTTATCACAAGAGATTTAACTATTATCTTTATGCCAGTGACTGCCACACCTATCTAGGCTTAGTCCTAGCATCATTAATTAATTACTTCCTCAAACTCAACATGTCCAAAACCCACCCTTATATTAAACTTTCCTGGACTCTTGTAGTAGGTACCTGACTCAAGTCTCTACTGTCTCCAATCCATTCTACATACAACTGCCAAAGTGATTTTCCTAATATGCATATCTGACTATCATACATTCAGTAAACTCCATTGACTCTCCTGCTGCCTCTAAGATCAAATATATGAACTTGTTTGTTTGGTTTTTTAAGGCCCTTCACCACCTGACCCTAGCCCAACTTTTCACCTTTATTATAAATTAAAACTATTTCCCTTTCTGCATTCTACAGTTCAGTCAAACTGACATTCTCTGTTTCTTACACATTACACTCTATCTCTCATCTCCATACTTTTACTTTGACTCTTCTCCTTTCCTGGAATGACCTCCCTCTTCACCACCACCTCTTAGAATCCTTCACAATTATACTCAGGAGTATATCTACATGAAGCCTTTCCTGACCCTTCCCCAGCTGTTTGTGCCCCTACTCTCACAATATACTTTCTGATTATTTTGTACATATACTGTTTCTACTTACATACATATGTGTTATTTCTCCATTAGAATGTAAGCTCCTTAAGGGCATGGCCTTTTAATTTTTTGTCTAGCACTTAATAAATGCTTACTGATTAAGTTTATAAGTTGCCAAAGGGTTTAGTAATTAAACTTTCTCTTTTGGTTGTGGGGTACTTTTTCTTCTTCCATCTTTAACAACTCTTAGAACAAAAAGAAGAAAAGCAAACCAAAACCTGCAGCAGAAGCAAGTAACAATCTACCAGACACAAATAAGCTATCATCCACTCAAGAGGAGCAGTCTGTAGCTTCTTTGGATAAAGGTGGGATTAATGGTTACCATGTCAATGGTGCAGCTAATGATACAGAGTCTGTGGACTCTCTCAGTGAAGGCTTGGAGATACTCTCAATAGATGCCAGGGAATTGGAAGATTCTGAATCTGGCACACCAGACATATCTGATAGAACAGGTGAGCCGTTTGAAATTTTTTCTTTTGTTTTGCTTTTAAATGGGACTTGATTGAAAGACATAGGATAGTTAAGTAAGCTGAGGGAGTGGTTAAATAAACTGAATCCATTTGATTAGCTTTGCAACTCCTTAACTAAGAGGGTTTTATGGGACTTCTTGTAATAATTCAGGTTTAGAAGAAACTCATTTCTTACTCATCTTCAGTACTTATGTTTGTCTAACTTAAATAAGATATTTGCAAAGTACTTTTCACAGTGCCTTATACATAGTAGGTGCTTAATAAATGTGTGTGCCCTTCCCTTCTCTCCTTACAGAAGTCTCCTGGTTTCATAGCACATGATATTAGCTTAGATGATGCTGCTGAGTAGTGGGAGTGACGGCAGTTGTATAAAATATAATTAAAATAGCTTTGAAAACTGATTAAATTGATAAAAGGGAATAAGGGAAAAGCTTTGTGTATACATACGTATGTTCACTTATACAGGTATACGTGCTTTTTCATCTATGTTTAATGAACAGTATAGAATATATAGATGAGTGTGGCCCTGAGACAAAATCATCTAGCAGGAGTTAGAGCATGGAGTCAGAAGGGTTAAATTTGAATTTAAGTTCTGATACTAGCTATGGAGACCATAGTCAAATCATTTAAGCTCGTTAAGCTCAGTTCTCTGTGAAATAGATTTATTTCCATTACCTCTACCTCACTGAGTTGTTTTGAGGTAGGCATTTTGTCAACCTTAAGAGCATTTTATAAATGTGAGTGAGTTACTACTAATTTTCTTTTTTATTTGAATGACATTCTTGGTTTTCATAAACCCCATATTTTTCTTAAATAGGATTCAGAGCTAAAGTTCTTCTTTTTTGAGTGATTTAGCTTTAAAATTTTTTTTGATTAATTATATTGCTTTTTATGTCACCCTCATTTCCAAATAGATTCCCTCCCTCTTCCCCTACCCACAGAGCCTTCCCTTGTAACAACAAAAAAAAAATTTTTAATAGTTTAGTAAAACTAACCAACTTATCAGTCAAGTTTAGTATGTATGCTATAGTTGCTATAGGCCCTCACCTCTTTAAAGAAGAAAGTAGTGTAAATTTTCTAATTTCTTCTCCAGGGCTAAGCTAACACACTGTTGAGTTTCTATTTTTGTTCTTTCCAGTTACATTGTAGTCATTGTATGTATTGTCCTGATTCTGCTTCCTCTATCTTCTAAGCTTCTCTGAATGCTTCATTGAATAGTTTAATGTTTATCACTCCTTTGTTATCTCACTTCTGCTTTTCCTCCTGTCATTGATTTGCCATGTAATAAAAATATGAGAATTAAGTTTTATATGATCATTTCCAAGAATCTCCTTTGTTGCTTCTTTATTAACACATGACAAAAAACTTGAAGAAAATTGTGCTTTTATTTACCCTTACAAAACCATATGATCATAAAAGGTTCTTAATCTCCTTTGGTTTCCTTTTCTTTTTAAAAACCCAATTTGGACTCACCTTCAGCTGGCAAGTGTGGTTCCTACTTTCCTGGTTCAATGCAAACTTGAAAGTTGAAAGGAACTGGTAACATATTGGCTTTTATTTACTTCCTTACCCCAAAGCCAATGGGATAAAGTGGTTGGAAATAGGGCACCCCATTCATCAGCCTCATCAGGGTAAATGGGAAAAGTAAGATAGGAACTCTCTCTACCTGAGTCAGCGTTTGGTTTTTTTTTTAATCAAATCATTTTGTTTACAGCCATTTGAGGGACATTGTTTTTCCCATAATATTTTGACCTTTCTTGTTTTTTCTTGGAACAATTTAGCTTAATTTTCTTCAAACTTGATGTAACTTTCTTTCTTTTCTTTGGCAGTGTCAGTGCTGGAGAATGGTGTTTCAGATTTCGAGTCCAAGCCTCTGATCATGAATGCCACTCAAACTTCTCAACATTCTCTGAAACATGAGTCCAGGAATCCCACCAAATCTCTGTCTAGACCCATCCCAGGCACTCAGTTGTCAAGCCTGGCCTCTCTCTCCACAATAGAAGACATTCCACTCACCTCTACTAACAAAAAACTAGGTAAAGCAGAACCTTTCCTTAAGGAGGAGATAAAAACAATGCGTTGAGCAAAAGATGGAAAATTACCTTTATGGTTTTATTGATAGGATTTCAGTAATCTAAAAGAATAGTTAGTAGTACAAATTTGGCTCTCTTTTCTGTTCTTTAGTCAGTTACTGCTAGGGATTTTTTCTTTGCTTCCCTGTGCACAGTTGGAATCTGACAGCAGTTCAGATATGGTCCCTCACACAGTAGTCTTGTTGAAATGACAGTGATCTCTTTTTTGAAAAGCAGTCAGGCTCCACTTCCAGGATGTCTTATATGCTAACATTCAGCAGCTCCTTTTTTTTTTTTTTTTTTTGGAGTGAGAGTTGTAGAAGTTTATTGTTATGGGCAAGAGTCCTTTAGGGGACCTGCAATGCATAGACAAAGGTCAGAGCTGACCAAGAGGAGCATGTGAATAGATAGTTTAGATAAGATTTGGGCCAGGTGAAGGAGACAAAAGGCAAGGACTAAGGAGGGTTGTGGGCCAGGCCTAGAAGAAATGAAGAGATTAAGTAAGAACAAAGGGGTCACAGGGTGTTGCCTAGGTGGAGTGTGGGATAGGGAGAAGGGGCAGATCTCAAGGGTGGGAAAGGACAAATTGCAGTTACAACTGAACAGACTGGTTTTACAAGTTGGTTTCACAAATTGATCTAGACCCCAGGTACTCCATCATTCCCCCCTTAAACAGATGGGGCCCAAATTCATTTGGGGCAGGGGCGACAGTCTCATCTTGAACTGCTTCCATCTGGGAAGGGATGTAGAGCTGTCCCTGCCTCTCAGGGTCCCATCGTTCAAGGGGTGGGGTTGGTGGCCAATGTCCTGAATTTGGCCGACACCAGATCCAAGGGGTGAGGGGTAGCGACTTCAGGTAACTGATAGGGTACCTGGGGTCTAGGTCGGACCAACTTGTGGAGCCAGTCTGTGAAGTTGTGATTTGTCCTTTCCTGCCCTTGAGATCTGCCCCTTCCCCCTATCCCACATTCCACCTAGGCAATACACTTCGACCCCTTTTGTTCTTACTTAATCTCTTGATTAAGTAATCAAGGCCAGGCCTGTCCCACACCCTCCTTTATCCTTGTCTTTTGTCTCCTTAATGACCTGGCCAAATCTTATCTAAACTATCTATTCACATGCTCCTCTTGGTCAGCTCTGACCTTTGTCTATGCACTGAGGCCCCTCCTGTCAGGTCAGCCCTGACAGTGGCAGCCCTACCCTTTAAAGGTAAAAGCATGTACCCCTCTCACTCCCAGGTCCCTTAAAGGACTCTTGCCGGCTTCTCATGGAAGCGTAACAATAAACTTCTACAACTCTCACTCCAATTAAGCCCGAGACCTTGAATTCTTTCCAGACAATATTGCAGGCTTTCTGGTCTTGGATAAGATCAGAATATCTGCTGAACCTATTGGGATCCCCTCCCCCATCATAACGGTTGATATCCAGCCTGTGCAATCAACTGCAAATGGAAAGCACTGAGCCTAGAAGAGACAAACTTAGCAAGGACGTTAAGCAGACAAGGACCAGGAAAGGGGCCGGTATAGGGAAAAGCCAGGACCACCATGAGGAAGAGGAGGAACCTGGTGCACTAAGGGCTTCATGAAGTTCTTCCCTCCAATTGGCCTTTTCCAGTATATTTTTGGTGTGGAGTTCTACCTGTCGGGAATTATTGATATACATGTAGCAGGAGGTGTTAGTTAGGGTACAAACACCCCCACTAGAGGCCAGCAGATAATCTAAGGCTATGATTGAAGAACATTGTCCAAAAAACCCCCGTTTAACTCATTTTAAAGAAGAAGTGCTGGGCTTAGTGATGGTATAAATAGTCAGAGGGGGTGCGAGAAATCCCAGGGAGCACATACCTTGTCCCCAGAATTCACACCTTCTGGCCCACCCATCCCACAAAGAAAGGAATATCCTTGGGGAGCACAAATGGGGGCCCATTCGTAGTAGGCCTTGAACATGGAGGCTCCATGGATTAGATTGCACGTGGAAGAGTCACCTGCAATTAAAGGGTGTTGAGCCTAAAAGACACAAATCTAGCAAAAAGATTAAACAAACAAGGCCCAAAAAATAATAAGAGAAAATTGACCAGAAGTGGGGTGAGTATGGGCTAGTATAACCCATTACTCAGACTATTTCACTGTCTTTTATATTTTCCCATAGACAAGATATAGTAGGCCTTTTAAAATCCCACTAGAGATTTAAAATTTGTTCTAAAAGTGTTTTCCCTTCTTTTAAAACAGTTCAAGATTCATAAAACTTTTAAAATGATCTTAAGCAGTTTGCATAATTTTCTGCACATGTTCTAATCCTAGATGAAAATAATATTAGATTTTCCAGTAGGCTAACACAAAAGAGCTCACATCTTTTACTGACTCCTTGCTCTGATCATAGAAACCTGCTATAGAAGGAAAAAACAGGGACCTGTGACATTCCAAATATGACAGGATAAAACATCGTTGATTCTGTTTAAATTCAGGTTAGTTACAGATATCCAACCATGCGGTATCCATTCCACCTCAATGCTAGACTCAGGAATAGGTGGGGAACATTCCTTTTCAAAGGAACCCCATAGGTAAACTGAGCCAGGAGGGATTGTCCCTCTAGCCTTTACCAAATGCAGGCTTCCACCTGTCCACAGTACAGGCTCTGAGTAGCTTGTGGCATTTTCTCAGATACTGATTTAATGCAGATAACTATACCCAAATTCAAACTCAAAATAAAATTTAGTTATGGTCCCAAATGTCTTTTACCTTAAACAACAAGCCTCAACAATCACAGCTTAGAGCCAATTATAATTATTTCTATTCTCTTGGATTTATCAGGTCCCACAACTGTAAGGATTCCATTTACCATCTTTCCTTCTGAAATCTAGAAGCCAATTGATAAAAAGCCTTTTTAGCAAGTTAGGTTCATTTAAAAACTACAAGACTAAAACTGTTCCTTTCCCAATGACCTTGCTTGACAGAGATAGTTTCCAGGGGATTTGGCAGTTTTACTTCCCTTTTAAACTGACAGACTTGGAAGCTTAAGATTTTCCCAAATTACAATACTCCAAAACTAGATAGTACAGATGTTTACCAGTAATGATATCATCTTAAATTTGAACTTTGAAATAAAAACAAATGAATTACCAATCTGATGACCTTAAAACTCCACATGAAGTTATACTGAACTAAAATTTTTTTTAATGCCATTCAACCAATCAACTTATAATCACTGCATATTTCCAGAATAGCCAAAAAGTTAAATGGACAATCAGCTATTACAGTAAATATTGGCAGTATTATTACTACTTGTTTGTATCCCACATATAAGAGCTTTAAACCATCAGATATTATAACAAAAAATCCAATTCACATGAAATAAACATTATAACATAGGGTTAGCAGAACTGATAAAGTAACATAGCTAGTTTTACACAACTTTTTCTCCATCTTTTAGTTTCAACAAAATTCAGATTGAAAACTGCTTTTTGTCACTCAATTTTTACAGTATAAGAGGATTTTACATTTAGATTTTACAATTTAGAGATTGTAATAATAATAGAACATATTACATTATGACATTAATTGCATTTCCAATTCATCACATACCAAAATTATTGATAGAAAATTAGGCTTACCAAGTGCAGAGGCTTTTCTCCTCTTCCCACAGTTGTAGAGCTTGGTTGTGGACCCTGGGGTTTCGATATAGCTGCTATGCCTCCCCCCAATATGTTTTAGCTGTTCCAACTTTTATTCCAATAAATTTTGTGTGTCCACTCCTTAGAAACTTATTTGAAAGTGATAGCTTTGACTTCCCTAGCAAGGGGAGAGGGAGTGGGCCTCCTCCTTTATCCCAGTTCTAGAGAACCCCAAAAACCTCACCTCATGTATCAAATCTTAGAAAATATTCCAATTTGCCTAAATGCCAAATAGTAAAATGAATTCCGACTTTTCTTTAACATCAAATTAGGAGTGACACTTTTCAAAAATGACCAGAATGCATTCAGTTGCCTTTTAGTTGCATTCTGTTACACAAAACTTTCTTCTTTTAGGTGAGGCAGGAAATAGTTAAATGTTAGTCTACCTGCCTCTTTGTTCTGAGGGAAAAGATTCCCTCCCTTTCTTATCACCTTCTCCTCACTCCACTTGGCCAGAGTGGAATGAAGAGGAGGAGATTTTCAAACTTTTAAAGATCTTAAAACTTCTGTTCACAAACAAGACAATATTTTGCTCTCTTTCTCTCCCTTTCCAGCCTGCATTCAGCAGCAGGGGAAAAGAGGAGGGAAAGAGATACAGCATTTCAAAGGAATGTCCTGCAGTTGCAGTTTAAAACTTAGAGATGTCAGACCACTCACACACACTCATTGAGAGAGAGAGAGAGAGAGAGGCTGACAGGAAGGATTTCTGGAACCCTCGGCACAAATCACATTTTCTTGGCCCTCAGATAGATGCCAATTGGGGCCAGGTAAGATTGCTTTGAGATAGCCTAGGCACAGACCCCCAAGTGTAGGGGGAAACCGGCCCATCCTTTCTACTTGAGGTCTTAAAGACCGAGTGTTTTTCAGTTATACAAAAGATGTCCTAGGGGTGAGTCTCTCAGGGTACGAGGGAGACTGACCCATCCTTTCCCGACTCCCCAGTCAGAATCACTTGTAGTCGTCTGCTTTTCTGTGACATCTCATGTGAAAAGCCTTGCCTAAAAAAATATATGTGTATATTTTTTTAGACGCGGAGACACTTGTCCCTAGATAGGGCGTCCCCCATCCATGCAGGATGTGTCCCAAGTCTATTAAAAAACAGACCTGATTCCGGTCCCAGACCGGAATCGTCCAATCAAGCCTTCCTAGGTGCTTGAATGAACCCGACTACAGGAGGAGAGGGAGGAGGCAAAGGAGCTTACCGGAACTCCAAGAAAGCTTGAGACCACAGACTCTCCTTTGGCTCGCCAAAATGATGGCAACTCTGGTGGGATGGGATCCCAATAGGTTCAGCAGGAATTATGATCTTATCTAAGACCAGAAAACCTGCAATATCGTCTGGAAAGAATTCAAGGTCTCAGGCTTAATTGGAGTGAGAGTTGTAGAAGTTTATTGTTACGCTTCTATGAGAAGTGGGCAAGAGTCCTTTAGGGGACCTGCCTCAGCAGCTCCTTTTAAAATAACCTAACTACAAAGACTCATAGGCTATTTCCTTTACATTGCATTTACATTACATCTTTTGATTGACCAAAAAGTTAAAAAATTAAAAAGGCAAAAATCCATAACATAATGTAATACTGTTTTTAAAGAAACCCTTACGATCTCTTCAAAATCCAGTTTTACTTTCCTTTAATAGACCTAAGACTCCTGACTCTAAGATTTTAGCTTTAGACAATGTTTTCTAAGAAGCAAACGTTTAGTAGTGATGGCTCTTTTACATTTTTTTTTTTTACTATAAGGAGCATTACAACAAGCAGCCAGTAATTTAATATGGTAGTTTAATTAAATAGCTGTTAGATATAGAAAACAAATCATTAAAGAACTGAAAATAAGTATCTCAAAGAGGGCATTAGAAAAGCGTGTGATAGACATGAATGGGTGTATAATAAATAAGGAACTTATAAGAACAAGAGTAAAAAATGTCAGTGAGGGTGAGAAATAACACATGAACAGCCTGGCTGTTCCACTGGTATCCTAACAATGTGAAGGGAAAGTGAGGAAGTTTCCTAGCTCATTAGGTGGTCCTTCTAATCGGTTAACTTATGGGAGGACATTGACAAGATTTGCACAGGAAAGGTAGACCTGAATGCTTTTCAATCTGTATAATTGGGGGGAATATCTAAACTCATGAGATAATAGAAAAATTTTTTTAGTAACCATGATCACACATTTTGGTGCATAGTTGTCTATTTTAGTGGTATCAAACTCAAAAATAAACAAGGACCACCAAACTGTGTATATAATAACTGAGTATATAATAATATATATATAACTGTATATAATAATATATGTTCTATTGTATTTTTATTTATTTTGCTAAATATTTCTCAATTATATTTTAATCTGGTTCAGGCTGTATTCAGGAATTTTGCAAGGTAACCTGTGTTTGACACCTCTGGGCTATTTCATTTCAAAGACTGCAGTGTAAAAAGGACCTTCCTTTAATTTAAAAGTGTTTTCCTTTTCCTTATCTGGCCTTTAATCTGGCCTAGCTCAGTGGAGCTCAGAATCTTTCTTATCTTTATATTATACAGGGATTTGTTTTTTGTTGTTTGGTTTTTTTTTTTTTTTATGGAGCTTCTCTTCATCTGCTGCAAATGCAGCAATAAGAGGGAATCATGATATGCCTGATTTATTTTTTCCATATATATAAAATCAGTCAGGCAAATTAACATAGATTTCATATGCCCAAGGCTTTAAAGAAATCTAGAATAGGCACTAAAAGAAAAGTGGGACTTATGACAAGGAAAAATTTAAATAGAAATTTAAAAATCTGTAGCATGGCATTGAACTATTCCTGTAGGCACATGAGCCTCCTCGTTAAATACACTAAAACTCTGATGCTGGTGGACATAGGAAGAGCTAATAATTATTTTTAAAATGTCTCAGGCATATTTATTTCATTTTTATACACACTTGGAAGATTTATATATAACTAGCTCTTCAGTATTAATAGTATAGCATTCACTTGGTAAACCGTCCAATCTAAATTCAGTCATTTTGGGGCGATTGGGATTATGGACATTTAAAAATTCTGTAGTTTGTTTTCATCCTACAGATTAAAATGCAAGCAGTTTTTCCTTTTTTGAGGGGAAAGTGGTGACCACTTGGGAAGGATTCTTAGTTCCATGTGACTTGTCATGTTTAGGTTTCCAGATTCACTTTCAAGAGACTTATGAACTCCCTATCATTTCTTGTTGCTTCTTTTCCTAGGTTCCAATATTGAAAAGTCTGTGAAAGACCTACAGCGTTGTACAGTTTCTCTTGCACGGTATCGGGTTGTGGTTAAAGAAGAAATGGATGCTTCCATTAAGAAAATGAAGCAAGCCTTTGCTGAGCTTCAGAGTTGGTAAATTAAATTGTATCACACATACCAGTGGTCTAAGTACACTTTGTACCTATGGGGGGGGGGTAGAGATTGAATGCTCATTTGGATTCCTTTATACTATCTCAGGATTGAAAGCCTTTTAAGAGGTAAAGATGTTTTAGAGTCTGTCTTGTCTATTGTGTAAGTTTGGACACCAGTTAGAAAGAAGGAATGTTAGGGAATGATTGTAGAATAGAGCATATGTGGCTCTGACACTTGCACTATTATTTTTGTATGAATCCTCTAAATCAGAAATTAGCAAACTTTTGTTATTTTTTAATTGATTTTTCTTAAGTTTTATTGATGCTTTTTTGTTTTTCATGCCAAAGTTGTTTCCTATTATTCATGCTTTTTTTGTTTTTCATGCCAAAGTTGTTTCCTAATATATACACATATTTAAGTGAACACTCCACCTTGCAACAAACAATTCATCAAAACTAACCAACACCTGCCAATACATACCAAACACTGTGCCCATAGTCTACTGCCACACCTCTGTTTCATTACCTTTTCTCCACAACCAAGTCTGGCCATTGAATTTAGTCTGTATTTGGCTTCCCTTTAGTGTTGTTTTCATTTGCATTATTGTAACCATTATTCTCTGATTCTACTGTCAGGTGGTTCCACATCAGTTCTTAGAAGACTTCCCATTTTTTAAAAAGATTAATGTCCATTGTTGTTTTTTGTTTTAAATAAGTTTTTATTGATATCTTCTGGTTTTTTACATCACCATAGTATCCCAATTATCCATCTTCCTCCCCCTCCCAGAGCACCATTCTATATAACAAATGGTATTTTTAGAAAAAAAAAATCCACACAACTATTCATTACATTGAAAAAGTCCCAAAGTATGTGCAGCATATGACACCTGTAGATCTCCCATCTCCACTAAAGGTTAAGTTGTGGGTGTCCTCTCATCTCCTCATTCAAGTCATCATTGATGTTTATAATTTTATTAAATTTACTTTTGATTTTTTTTACTGTGTAGTTCTTCCCATTTGTGTTGTAACAGTTACTGTGTACATTGTTATCTTTACTCTGCTTACTTCACTCTGCATCAATTTATATGGATCTTTCCATACTTCTTTGTATTTATCATATCATTTCTTACAATACAGTAATATTCCATTACATTCATGTACCACAGTTTGTTGAGCCATTCCCCAATTGATGGACATCTAATTGTTTCTAATTCTTAGCTATCACAAAATGTGCTACTTTAAGTATTTTGGAGTAGATGAGGACTTCCTTCTTATCAATGGCTTCCTTGGAATATAAGCCCAGTAATGGAGTCTCTGGTTCAAAGGGTATGGACATTTTAGTCACTTTACTTGCATAATTCCAGCTTCTTTCCAAAATGGTCATATCGTTTCACACCTCCACCAGCAATGTATTAATGTGCCAATCATTTCACAATTCCTCCATTTTGTGTCATATTTGCCAATTTGCAGGGTGTGAGGTGAAACCCCAATGTTGTTTTGAATTGTATTTCTCTAATTAGTGATTTGGAGCATTCTTTCATGTGGTTGTGAATATTTTGCAATTCTTTTGAGAATTGTTTGTTCATATCCTTTGACCACTTATCTGTTGGGGAATAGTAAATTAATCCTATGTGTATTTATTAACTGTTGATATATCTTGGATACCAAATCCTTATAAGGAAAACTTGATATGAAGATTTTTTCCTATTTAGCCACTTCTTTTCTTATTCTACATGCATTAATTTTGTCTGTGAAGAAGCTTTACATGATCTTTTGTAATTGCCTCTCTTATTTGATTAAGAATAAGTCTCCTGCCCATAGCTGTGAGAGACGATCTGTTTCTCTTCTGATTTTTTTATAGTATGATCTTCTATATATAGTAAAGTGGCACATCTTTAGAACATATTGAGGAGTGTAGCTCTAAGCTAATTTCTGCCAGGATGCTTTCAGTCTCTCCAGTAGTTTTTATGAAATGATGAGTTTTTTCCTTAGGTAACTTTATGTTTTTTACTTTGTCAGACACTGGGTTGTTGGGTTCTGTTGCTTCTGAATCTCCCCTTGTCTAGTCTTTTCCATTGATCATTCTCTCTCTTTCTTTATTCTTTAGCCCAATACCAGATGATTGTGGAATACTGTTGCTTTTAATATAGTTTGAGGTCTAGAAGTACTATCTCTTCTTTCTCCCTATTTCTTTTTATCATTTCTCTTGATTTTCCAGATTAATGTTATTATTTATCAAGTGCTAGAAAGAATTCCCTTGGTGATTTGATTGGTATAAATTAATTTTGGTGGCATTGTTATTTTTATTACATTGGCACAGTGTTGAATATTACTCTGGCCATTTCAGGTTGCTCTTTATTTCCATAAGGAACATTCTGTAACTGAATCCATATAAGTTTTTTGTGTCCTTCAGTAAGTTGACCCCCAGATATTTTATGCATTTTGTAATTATTTGGAATGGGATTTTCCTTTTATTGCTTCTTTGAGTTTATTATTATATAGAAATGCTGTTGATCTTGGAGGATTTTGTTTTGTAGCCTGCAACTTTCCTGAAGCTATTAATTGTCTTAATTATTATCTTTGCTGGTTCCTTGGGATTTTTCAAATAAACTATCACATCCTCGGCAAATAGGGTTAGTTTTAAATCTTTTTCACATATCTTTATGCCTTTAATTTCTTTCTCTTACTTTGTTGGTGGTGCTTAGTTTTAAAATGTGTGTTTTACAGTATTTTTATTTATTTCGTTTAGATATTTCCCAATTGCATTTGGTTCTGATTTGGGCCTTGGGAATGTTGTGGGCTGTATGTGGCCTACAGGCTATGTGTCATGTGTTTGATACCTCTCATCTAGTGTCTGACTGGTGTTTGTATTTTAAATTTATGCAAATGATGCAATTTTTTGCACTAGGTTTAAGTTGTTGTAAAAGGATTTATTCTGTGAAGTTTGGATTCAGTCAGAGGGCTTCCCCTGAGGACCTAGAGGGCCGCATGTGACCACATGTGGCCACAGCTTCTCTACCCCTAGTACTAGACCTTGTTTATAATTTAGCTTTTCTTTCCACTTAATTTAGAAAACTTCAGAATTAATGTTTTCCCCAGAGTCTCTCCTTTATCTCATATATGCACTGGCATGTTCATGGGTTTTTTAATCTAAAAGAAGGAAAAGAAAAAACTGGAAATAAAAGGGGGTTCCCATTGAATCGTGGTATGTAAACATGATGGAATATTACTGAGCTGTGATAGTATAAGGGATTAAGAGAAACACAGACATTATGAATTGAGACAGAATGAAATAAGCAGAACCAGGGAGATGTTCTTGATTATAATTACAACAACGTGAGTATAAAGAACAACAAAATGAAACTGGATGTTGTGTAATTATAATGACCCAAGAAAAGATGAGAAAATTCATCCTGCTCCTTTCATTGGTGAGCTGAGGCATTGTGGATACAAAATGTTGCGGATGCTTCAGATTGGCTCTATGGGTCAGTTGGTTTTGCTTTACAATTTTTGTTTCTTTGTTACAAGGGTAATGAAAGTGAGAGGGAAAGGAAGGGCGTTTCTGGAAATGACGGTGATTTTTTTTTTAAAGGCATCTAACACTTTTAAAATATTATCTTTAAAAATGAAGAAGACACTTTGTAGAGAAGTATATATTTGCCCCCTGAGGAATCTAATTTTCCCCCAACCTTACAAAGGAAATAGAGCATGACTTACTTTTTTTTCCCACTGCAATAATGTTCTTTGCATTTTAAAGCCTCAGGGGTGGTTTGCAGATTTCATAGTTGTTGTATGAGTACTGCCTCTAAGCTACTAGAAAAATGTACCTATGTTGCTGTTTATTGAGGTACAAATATGTATCATTTGGTTTCTTTGCATTAGCCAAGCTGATAAAAATCAGTTTATTTCAATCCCTAATGTGTCTTTTTTTTTTTCTGAACACAACATTCAAAGAATATCTCTTCAAGTATTTGAAAGCTCTTTTGTTTAAATATTTTTTTTCTAAGAGTATTTTTTCTTTAGGAGTAATTATTATATGACCTTTGGTTAGAATTATCACATTAGATCCTGGCATCACTTTTGGAAAAGTTTAAAGACTTAAGTGTAGTTCAGTGTTTGCATTGAAAAGTCTGCAGGATACATGATTATAGGTTTCAGTTCAATTAAAAACCTTTATGAATCAGGAAATAAAGTTCTGTGAGGTAAGCATGTGAGTTCCTGCTTACAACTGACTTGGAACCCAGACAGGGGAACCTCCTTCAGTAAATGCCACATGTAATAGTTTCCTGTTGGGGAACTTTGTATTTAGGGTTGATTAGTAGGTACAACTCCCAGGTCAATTTAATGTGAGAAAATATATTAACTGCCCTTTTCTGCCAGTGCATAACTCTTTTGTATGGTTGAGGAGAGTTTTAAACTTTCTTGTTTCAGTGTCCTCTGCCCTTGCTGCTTGACAGGTGAATTAAGTCCTTTTGTTAATGTCACAAACCCAATGGTTTGTCTAAAATTAAGGAAGTGGATTCCAGGACTGAATTAGCAGAAGTACTTCTAATCTGACAGGACATTGGGAAAATTGCACAGCTTACTGATTTTTCTTTCATGCCATATCAAAACGGACTTGTACCTTTTTTTAAACTATGGGACAATTATATATTGCCTATTTGAGGCAGGTATGACAAAAATGTGAATTTTAGTTTCTCACTCTAAATTAAAGGCAAAGCACTTCACATAAGGAGAGCATGCTTTGAGGCAAGATTGAGTCAGCAACCAAACTTAGAAGAACAAAGAGCAGGAATAGAGGTGATAGAAAAAGCCAAGGAAGGAGACTGCCCCATTTAAGGGACAGAAAGTACAAAGATCAAAGAACCCCAATTGCCCTGCCTTCCCCCCTCCAAAAAAGCAATAGATAAATAAATAAAAATGTGTTTTATAAAGATCACTTTTGCAATTGTGTGATGTCTTGGAGTAAGGTAAAACTTGAGCCTAGGAGACCAATTAGTAGTCGTCTTTTGCAGATTAGAAATTCTAAGAGGCTGAACTGTTGAGTTGGCCTTGTGAGTTGAGTGAAAGGGAGGAGATAGAAGTGATAAGATTTGGTAACTGATTGAATATGTGGGGTAAAGAAGAGTGAAGAATCAAAGAAAACAAGAGAGGCTATGAACCTGAGTGACTAGAAGGATTGTAGTGACCATGACAGAAATAGGAAGGATGAGTCATTGGGGGGGGAAAGGAGTTTTATTTTGGACATGGTAAGTTTGAGATGCCTATGAGACATTCTAGTTGGAATATAACTGCTCCATAACTGCTATTCAAGAGAGACACTAGGTTGTGGTACAATCTGCTTATTCATTGACACTCCTTTGTGCCAAGATTGCTTTCCTTCCATCTCCTCCTGGCCTCGTTGGCTTCCTTCAAGACTAGGCTCAAGTCCTATCTTCTAAAAGAGGTCTTTCTGGGTCTCCCTCACTGGCAGTGCCTTCCCTCTAAGATTACTGCTCCCCATTTACTCTAAAGATCTAGCTATCTATCTATCTCTATATAGATATAGATCTTGTAGGTACCAAGTTGTTTCCTTCTTAGAATATGAACTTTTTAAGGCAGGGTGTGCTTTTGCCTTTCTTTTGGATACTCAGCACTCAGTATAGTGCCTGCACATATTGTAATAAATGCTTGTTGATTGACTTACTGACTTTCTCCCCTATCTTTATTTTTCTTATTTAGTATTTTATTTTTCCCCAATTACATGTAAAAACAGTTTTTAACATTCCCTTTTAAAATTGAGTTCCAAATTCTTTCACTCCCTTTCCACTCCCCTCATTGAGAAGGCAAGCAATTTGATATAGGTTATATATGTATAGTCATGCAAAACATTTCCATATTAGTCATGTTCTAAAAGAAAACAGACCAAAATAAAAACCTAAGAAAAATAAAGAAAGTTAAAAAAATATTCTTCAATCTCAGATTTCATTAGTTCCTTTTCTGGATCTGGATAGCATTTTTTCATCATAAATCCTTCGGAGTTGTTTTGAATCACAGTATTGCTGAGAATAGCTAAGTCATTCACAGTTGATCATCTTGCAGTACTGCTGTTACTGTGTACAGTGTTCTCCTGGTTCTACTCCTTTCACATTGCATCTATTCGTGTAAGTCCAGGTGTTTCTGAGAGCATTCTAGCTCATCATTTCTTAAAGCACAGTAGTGTTCCATCACAATCATATACCACAACTTGTTCATCCATTCCCCAGTTGATGGGCATCCTCTCGATTTCCAATTCTTTGCTTCCAGAAAACTGCTATAAATATTTTTGTACACTCCCCGCCCCCCTGTCTTTATTTAAAATGTGTTGTGATACTCTGTAGCTTAGCTTTCTTCCTGGAGGAGATGGTATTAAGCTGAGAAGTTCACCATTTTGTTGAAGTCCTCTAATAAATATTTTACAAGTTTCAGCTGAGAGGCAAAACTTGTCTTTTGGTAGTAACAGTGTCTGCATTCTAAGGTGATTCAGCAAGAGGAATAGAGCATCAGATGGGTACCTTAGCCGCTAAGGTGATGCTCCAATTAGACCTGGGTTATGGTAGAATTCTTTATAATTAATTCTTTGGTGGAATAGATGATCTTGAGAATCCTTATCATTTTGTAAGGTATTACTAACCTCAAAGTAATCAACTTTATGCTTTCTCTCCAGTTTGGATTAGAGTAGAGAATTACATTTGTATCATGACAAGGGTTTGTTTTTTGGTTTGTTCATTTGTTTTTACATACTTATTGATGATCTGGTATCTTCTCTACAAAAAAGAAAGATTTTTAACTCCTTGATGACAGAGATCATGCCTTAATCTCTTTGATACTTCTCATACCATTTAAAGTATTTTTAATATAAACTCATTCCTTTTTTGCCATGTTAGAAAAGCTTTGAGTATGGCCCTGGAAACAGACCAAGTCTTCTTTCTGAGGCCAACCTGGCTGAATATTACAAGGCTGATCACAGGATCATAAATTTAGTGCTTTTATCAAGGGATATTTACTGCAAAGATATAGCAAGAATAGAAGTGCAAGCATTTCCCTCCAGCATTTGGAGGCATATCCTCTCCCATACCACTTTGGTTTCTGGGGATAGTAAGCCCAAATTTAGATTCATTTCTGCATAGCATTGGTCTCTCCCAGGTTCATTTCCAAATGTGGCATGGCCACTGTCAGATGAATCCATATAACCATAATAATGATGATAGCTAACAGTTATATAGCATTTACTATGTGCGAGGCACTGTGCTAATAAGCACTTTATAATTATAATTATCTCATTTTGATCCTCACAACAACCTTGGGTGGTATGTGCTATTATTATCCCCATTTTGCAGAAGTTGAGTCAAACAGAGGTTGAATGACTTGCTCGGGGTCACACAACTAGGAATTATCTGAGGCTAGATTTGAACTCAGTCTTCCTGAATCCAGACCCAGGATTCTATCCACTGTGACACCTAGCTATCACCACCATATCTCAACTATTGGGTAAAGCCAGCAAATCCTAGCATGACCTCCAGCACCCAGAGTGTTTATGGCTTACCATTCCTCATCTTTCAAAGCACATAAGATCATAGTACT
Organism: Petaurus breviceps papuanus; assembly: GCF_028583685.1. Lineage (NCBI taxonomy): Eukaryota > Metazoa > Chordata > Mammalia > Diprotodontia > Petauridae > Petaurus > Petaurus breviceps. The sequence continues at coordinate 3,175,943 of NW_027185811.1, read as the reverse complement.
TCACCAAAAAGCAGGAAATAATAGACGCAACAGATTCGTGCCCTTTTGGCTTAACACCAGCTTCTGGTAAGAAAATGCCAAAGGCCTCTATGCCACCCAAATACCCACAGCAATCTCACATTCTTTTTTTTTTTTAAAGCAATTGAGGTTAAGTAACTTGCTCAAGGTTACACGGCCAGTTTTCTTCTGTGGGTGTTAAGTATCTGAGGCCGGGAATCAATCTTGGGTCCTCCCAACTCTGGGGCCGGCGGCGCTCTTATTGTACCACCTAGCCTCCCCCATTCTTTTATTTTTTTTTTAAACAATGAAATTGTTTATTTTATTTTTTAAGGAATTCATTTTTAAGAAAATTTGAAAATTTTTAAAACATTTTCCCCCAATTACATGTTAAAACATTTTTTTTACATTTGTTTTTTTTTTCTAAAGTTTTAAGTTCCAGATTCTATCCTTCATTCCCTCTTTGCCTCCCCTCCTCCTACCCTAAGGCAGTAAGCAATCAGAAACAGGTTATACATGTGCAATCTTGTAAAACATTTCCATATTAGTCATTTTGTACAAGAAAACTCAAATAAAAGAAAAAGAATGAAAGAGTGAAAAATAGTATGTGTCAGTCTGTATTCAAACATATCAGTTCTTTTTCTGGAGGTGGATAGTATTATCATCATTAGTCCTTCGGGATTGTCTCTGATGATTGTATTGCTGAGAATAGCAGCTCCCTTTCTTGAACAGGACTTTTGGGAAGACATTTACAAGAATCACACAGGACATAAAGTATATTAGTAAAGAAGCATACATCTAAAGAACAAAACCAGGCAGCTCACAGCACTAGCACTACAGAGTGCTCAGTGTCTTTTTCCATGCTGTTCCCTCTGAGGACAATATATCCAGGGCCTCCTTTAACCTGTTCCTTGTCTTAGTTCAACTCCCATACACAAGAAGTCTCAACTGGCAGAGTTCCTCCAGCCTTGAGCCTTCAGAACTTCACATCTCCTTAAGTAAAGGACTGTGATTCTTTTCCATTTATTTTAATACCTAAATGCCTCTTCTCTGTTAACTTTCTTATATTCTGATTTCATCAGCTAAGCTGAGGACAGCTCAGTTGATGAGGGTTCTCCTGATTGCCTTGTAAATGCCTTTGCACCAGCAAAGTCCATTGGAGTGCAGTTCTTTTGGGCTCTGTATACCAAACTTGTGGGTTTATAATCACATTACCATCATTTATATAGTACTTTTAAGATTTGAAAAACACTTTATATGTTACCTTGTTTGATCTTAACAGCAGGCCCCCTTCATGGTAGCTAATGAAGTAGGTGCTATTTATCAACCTTTTTATAGATAAGGAAACTGAGGCTAAGACAAGTTAAGTGACTTATTGAGAATCACACAGCTTGGTTGGTACCTGAGGCTGGATTTGAATGCAAGATCAACACTGCCCAGTGTACCACCAACTTGCCTCATTAACCACTTATGAGGGTCATGTGTAGAAACACAGCATATGCACTTACCATAATAGTACTTGCAAAATGCTGCTAATTAGAATGTCACAGAAACATATCAGTACATGTAAAACATCACATTCTAACAGGAATTCCTAATACTATATGCAAAATTATATGTGTTTCTCATGGTGTAGCAAAATACTCAAGTCCACCAACAGGTGTTGTCTGGCCACATGAGTAATCATCTCCCCTATTTTTCTTGAATCATCATAAGTAAGTCTATTCCCTGGTCATATAATCCTGACACATTCCCTAAGTTTGTGGATGCCTGACCATCAATATTCAATGACCTGCTGACCTACAACCCCAACTTTAATTTATGAATGGCCCAGACTCACCATCACATTTTCTAATTGCTAGGAAATCTTCTGATACCTAAGAAATCTCTGCAACTAGAGTCTTAAATTGGGCTTCCAGGTTCATCCCTTCCCCATCATCTACATAGGTTTTGAGAATAGATTTGATTGAGCTTCCTAACTCCTTGGTAGGTACCAGTACCCAGTTATGCAATGCTCAGATTCATCATATTCTGAACACTTTATCTAGTGCTGGCAGTCTCTTCACAGCAGGCAAGCAGACTTTTTCAGAGTCTACTTAGCTAATTTACTTTATCAGCAAGTTTAAGCACTTTCCAAGTAGGCACTAGGTGGTTTCAAAACATTGTTTTTATAGGACTCTGACTATTATCTGGCCTATTTTTAAAAGGGCAAGCTCTGGTGTGGGGTAGACTTTCATTAGTCTGCTATCTTATAAATTCCCTGCACATTAAGGTTTCTTAGCAGAACCACCTGGATAGAAAACCTGGCAACAAACTCCAGTACCACAGTGCAGTTTATTTCTATCAGAGGTTTTCAAAGCTGAGGTTGTAAATACTTGGTAAGCATCCTTTAATCTATCTCCTAGCTGAAATACATCCTGGTTATTAGTCTAAATATCTTCTCTCTTCTCTGAAACTCTAAAGTATAAATCAGTAGGCAAGTGTGGGCTGAAGCTTGTGGCACCATTGTATGCATACATTGGAAATGCTACATGCTGACTCCACTTACGTTTATTTTTTTTATTTTTATTTTTTAGGAGTTTTTTCTTTTGCTTTTTTTTGGAGGGACAAAGGCAGGACAATTGGGGTTGAGTGACTTGCCCAGGGTCACACAACTAGTAAGTGTAAAGTGTCTGAGGCCAGATTTGAACTCAGGTCCTCCTGACTTCAGGGCTGGTGCTCTATTCACTGCCCCACCTAGCTGCCCCTCCACTTACATTTCTGCTCTGACTTCCTGAGCATAATCAGCAGACTTTTACCATTCCTACCATGACCTATATCTTCTTAAGTAGATTGCTTTCAAAGTTTCTATCTTGGTCAGACTAGTTTCTTAGCAGGTTTAAAACCCTTCACTAAGAAATGTTATCACTCTAATAGCTTAGCAGTTGTCTGGGTTAGAGAGCCAGATGAGGGCAATTGATTTTGAGATATGGAATTTCCACTTTGAAATGGTCAGTGGGCAACTGGTGATAGAGGTTTGGATCTCAAGAGAGAAATTGGGGCTAAAAAATACATACACACACACACCAGCATGTTGTTCATTTCAGTTGTGTCCAATTCTTGGTAAACCCATTTGGAGTTCCTTCTCTGGCTCATTTTTTTAGATGAGAAACTCAAGCAGACAGGGTTAAATGACTTGCCCAGAGTCACACAGCAAGTAAATATCTGAACTAGGATTCTAACACAGGTCTTTCTGACTCTTAGGTCCGACACTCTATCCGCTGCACCACATAGCTGCACCCATCTGCATGTTAAACACATAGTAGCTAATGAAGTTACTAAGAGAGTATGTATAGAGGGAAAAGAGAAAAAGGCCTAGAACACATCCTTGAGGGAAAAAAACACAATCAGGAGTTATGATAAGGATAATCAGCCAGCAAAGGAAACTTAAGATGACCATCAGATTTGGCAATTAAGAGATCTTTGGTAATTTTTGAAAAAGAAGTTTTGGGGGTGGCCAGGTAGCACAGCAAGTAAGAGCGCCGGCTCCAGTGTCGGGATGACCTGGAGATTGCATCCCGGGCTCAGACACTCAGCACCACACCCAGAAATAACTGGCCGTGTAACCTTGAGCAAGTTACTTAACCCCGATTGCTTAAAAAAAAAAAAAAGAAGTTTTGTATTGTGAAAGAAGAATCAGAACCAAAGGGAAAAACCAGAAGAAAGAAAAAGAGAAGTTTTGGTTATATGATGAGGTAGATTGCCAAGGATAAAGGAGTGAGCTGGAGGAAAGAAAAGAAAACTCATGGTGAATAATCTCAGTGTTCTCAGTAAAGTAAGAGAATGTAGGGAGAGAGGGAGATATATGAGGCTTCAGAAAAAAATCAACAGAGGCTTGGATTTGGAATATATGTTTTGGGGAGTGAGATAAGGAAGTGGTTAGGAAGGAATAAAAGAATTTCCTTGTTGCAGAGAAGGCCCAGTTGAAGCTGAATAACATAAATTTGTGGTGTATCCAGTCAGCATAGTTGTATGGTTTCTTCTAGCTCCATGCACCAAGAGCATATGAATAAGGACCAGATGAGATAGATGGTGGGAATAATTCAGTTGAGATTTGGAAAAGAATGAACCACAATATGACAAATATGTGAAGGTTTCAAAAGTAGATGACAGTGTGGAGTTGACTTGGTTAACCATAGAGTTGAAATTGGGAAGAAAGGACAACAAAGTCAGAGCAAAGTGAAGTCTGAGAAAATTCAGAGGAGTGGAGGGATTAGAAGTTCACAGATGAAGGCAAAGAATAGGTTTAGGAGTAAGTAATAAGGGAAAATGGAATGATAGGAGTAACAGTCAAATAGAGAAATGTCAGTTTTTTATTGAGAAGAATACTTTGAGGTAATTGTCATATCAGTGATTTTGACCATCACTAAGTGTGGCTGAGGTAGAGTGGAGGACTGGGTCATTAGATATGAAGAGATTGATGAAATGGTAGGTTAGGGAACTTAAAAAAACACAACACAAATGCAGAAGTCTTTTAGTTAGGGGCAGGATTTGGGAAGAAGAGAAAGCTGTGTGTGATGTTGTGAAGGGAGTCTTAAAGTGTAAGGAAGCAAAGAATATTTTGGGTCCACCTCCAAGACCAGTGTGAGTGTGAGGGAAGGTACAGTCAGTGCTGGAAAAGGTAATCACGGATGCAATTGTTGTCTAGAGGATGCCAAATCACAATGAAAACAAATAGATGGAAGAAGTATGAGAGGAAGAGGCCTAGAATGAAAGGAAGTTTATTCATTAGGGAATAGGATCTTCAGAGGTCGCAGTGGAAGGGCATGGGCAGGGTTAGAATAGAACATGGGTGGAGCTTGGCTGGAGAAGATAAGGAGGAAAGAATGGGAGTTGATGGTTGGAGATAGATAATTATTACACAAAGAGGGAGAAACCCACATTTCAAAAGTCATTATGTAGCATTTTCATGGACATAGAAAAAAATTCATGGAGCAGCACCTATTGCTTCCTTTTACCATGTACAGTCCAGGACTCTGTACTCCTACAAGGAATGAAATTTGGGTTTCTGAGGGTCAACCCCTTCATCTTGTTTTTTAATTCAGTTTTATTTTCAATTCCAAATTCCCTCATTCTTCCTCATTTTCCACTCATTTGAAAGGCAAGAAAAAGAGAATCTGTTACAAATATGTATAGTCATGAAAGATACATACACATTAGCCATGTCCAAAAAAGAAAAAGAGAAAAAAATACACTTTAATATCTGCACTCTAACAGTGCTCTCTCTCTCACTGGAGGTGGATAGAATATTTCATCATGAGTTCTTTATATAAAAATGTGATTGTTCCTTGCACTGATCAGAGTTCTTAAGTCTTCAGATTTGATTATCTTTATAATGTCACTGTTACTTTGTAAACTTCTTATTCAGCTCACTTTGCTTTGCATCAGTTCATATAAGTTTTCCAGGTTTTTCTGAAACCATTCCCTTCATTATTTCTCATTGCACAATAGTATTTTATCACATTCATAACTTCTTCAGCCAATTCTCCAAGTTGATGCAGCCCCTTCATCTTGCATCTGCCTGTAGTCTCTGCCAGTCATCTCAGGAAAGCTGAGACAGAGAATATATTTAGTGCAATAGATAACATAACATATGCTGACAGGATGCCTTCTGATGGAAACCCCATGCTATCTACTGAACTTACATTTAATTGCAACCCAGCTTCCTGATAGCCACCACACCTTCAACAGGCATCGCTTTAGCTTTGCTACTGTGTGATCTATAGGACAAGAACATTTGCATCCATTTTGGTCTTCTCTGGATGATAGCATATAGTGAACTTAGAGTTAACTACTCATCCCTAGCAGGCAGGATCCAACTTGGCATCAGCTAAGATATGTCAATAACTAATAATCTATTTTATCCATTCTTAGAATTTAGCTCCAGTCACCTAGACTTTGAACTTAATCGGTGGCAACCTATTTTTTTTTAATTTTTGAAAAATTTTTAAAATTATGTACTTTAAAAAGACTGTAGCAGAACACAAAAGAAGATTCTATCTAAAACCATAAGTATTTCATCTTATTTTTAAAAATTATTTAATAAATTCTGCACGTTCCTTTCAAAACTATCTTCTGAATTCCTTTCTGTTGTTATCTTATGTGATTTTTTAAAATGTCACAATGACTTTTTCTTTTTGCATCACTGTTGCCATCCCCAGCTCCTGACCCCCAATTAAAAACTGGGAGAAAAAAAAAAGAGCCTGTTTTAGAGCCAAGAATTCCAGTTTGTGTATAAGATATCTTGTCTCTCTTTCAGTAAGTCCTCTGCTGGTGAGTATAGCAGGTTTTTAGTTGACTATCATTCTCTTGGTCCAGCACCGCTCCCAAATCCTTGGGCTAGCATCAGTGTTTAGCACAAAAAGCCTCCTGGAGTCTCCTTTAGCCAGCGTGGCACCAGCTCTGGTGAATAAGGTTACTGCCAAATCCTTAAAAGTTTATTTGCATTTCCCCTCCCAGTAGTCTCCAAATGGCTTTAGGCCAAGCTGATCTTTCTTGTTGATTGATTATTCCTGGTTATGGAGATTATTGAGTAGTTTGGTAATAGGAGTATAGTTCTTTGCAAATTTGTGTGACTAATTCCTAGCAAAGTCTCAGATATTATTTAAACTGAGGAGTTTTTTCTCTGGATCAAGTCTCACTTTTTGCTGAAAAACTATATTTGACCCACATACTTGAAAAAGCTGGTATTTGTTCAGGCCAGCTTTCTATAACCAATTCAACATTTAACTCAGTCTTTCCCCCATATTCCTTCCAAAAACATTGAGGTCATTTAAGTGTATGATATTCATATCACCTTTTTTAAAAGGTGTTGAAAAGTGTTACAAAACCCCCAAGATGCCTTGGAACATATGTTCAAACTGGTAACATCTCACTGTGCAGATAAAAACTGTTTTTATTTTATCTTCCCCTGGCTATCAGAATCTCACAGTATTCTTCTCTTATTCAGTCCAAATTTTTCCAATCTTCTTTTATGCTACCACTTGGTAATAATGTTGACTACTGGTTCTTTCAGATAATTTCTAAGATCATCTTCCATTACAAATTGGACGATCTTTCTTGAATCTTTTTGAAAGTCAGTATTCAAGCCAGAAGGATTCAGTGGCATATACATTCTTGCAGTGAGAACATCTTTGTCTCTTAGGGTACTGGATAATTGCCAAAGTCAGATTTCTCTGAATCTGTTGCAAAGCTGGAGAAAGACACACTCAGCAGGCCTTTATTGATTATCAGAATGGTCAGATTCACCAAGGCTCAACTTGTTGCTTACAGCATGTTGCTAAAATTTTGAATAAGCCAAAGTTGGTTCCGATCAGTGTGGATATGCCAAAAAAATTATTTCGTTTGAATAACCAATGCCTAAGTATCCATTTTCCTGTTGACCTCAACAACCTCCTTAATGATCATTAGGTTTGCACTGTTGTTTAAATTCAAAGTGCACACCTTTCCTGGTCCCAGGAGGGATTAGATCCATAGCATAATAGATTTAGACCTTTTGTGGCCTAGAGAGCATCCATTTCGACCCTTCTCCCTCCTCGTTTTACAGGTGAATTCCAGGAAATGGAATGACTTGATAGAGACCACATAGGTAGTAAATAGAAAAATCAGATTCTTGATGCTCCCTAATTCCTTTGAGCATCTTCCCAAAGGAAACTGGATTTGTTATAAGACTAAGCTTCTTTGCCTCAGTTAGCCAAACTGTGGAATAATGGGAAGCATTCTGGATTTAGGGCCCACAGGACCTGGATTGGAATCTTGTCTTCATTGTCTCCTTATCTTCCTTACAAGACACTGAGCAAGTCACTTGGCTTCCATGGAATTCAGTTTCCTCTTCTGTAAAATGAAAGGGAGTTTGACCAGGTGACCTCTTAGTTCCGTTCCAGCTCTAAATCCATGATCATCCTCAACTTTTCATGCCTCTATTAATCCGTTTACCTATTGTGTCCCCATTCCCATCCCCAGAAGAATGTATACTCATTGAGGGAAGGGATTGGGGTTTGTTTATCCTTTTGTCAGTATAGCTCTAACACTTAACATTGTTCCTTGCTCATAGTAGGAACTTGATAAATGCTTGTTGGATTGGACTGAAAAGTAATTTAAAATATCATTTCCTATTATCAACTACATAGAATATCTACCAACCAATATTCAAGGTTTTTGAAGCGAGCACATTTTCAGGTGCTTGACAAAAGGCTGATGAGATTTTGTCTTTCTCCTTATATTGCTTAGTGAATACTTCACATCTCCCCAAGTGTCTCTAGGAATTCACAAAATATTCAATAGCTTGCTTTCAGTATTCTTGTCCCCCAAGTCACGAACCATTTCTTTAAGAGTTTTCTATGTGGTTATAGGTGCATTCCTAAGCCCAAGTATTATTAATAAGGCATATATCAGTACTTGAGCATTCAGCCAGGCATAATCAGTTCAAAGCAATTCTTCTGACTTGTAAAGGAAACACACTAAAAAATTTAATTATAGTCTGAAAACAAAATAAAATAAAAACTACTTTGTGGTTTCTCTCATGGTTCTCTGTAAAACCAGAGTATTTTGTAATGAAGATCCTGTGTAGAGAGTTCCTGATAGGTCTGCGCAAATGCATAAAACACCCCAAGTATGTCCCAGATGAAGTGCCCATAGTATAGCACTTCTCTGAGCTACACCCCTCAACTCACACATGTAGATTGGATTCCTTGATGGGAGTAGGAAGAGGGATGACTATTGTAAGGTTCTCTGTGTATCTGTGATTCTAAAACTATAGCCTACAAGCCTCAGCACATGTGCTTACCTTTAACATCCAGTAAACACATTGAGCCCAGAATAAAGGCATTTACTGAGATGTCAGGAGAACAGTTATAACAACGTCTCCCCTTACCCCCCCCCCAAAAAAAAACCCCTACAACTCTACACAGTGTCAGTGGGAAGAGGTGACACCTAGAAAGTACACTAGTAGAGGCCCAGGCAACTCACAGTACCCCCTGTGCTGCAGGACCCTGATGTGCTGCTCCCGGGTTAGTCATCTGGGCTTCATGAGCCCCTTTTTTCCCCATCTCCCTCAGCTCACCAAGCTCTTTCTGTCTTGTCCTCTACATACTGTCTTGCTTTTTAAAGACCACCAGGGGCATGGCTGAGCCTTTAGAAGGTCAGTGACTAGCTGCCCTTTAATTCCATCAGGTTTGGTCAAAGAACTTCTTTATACCTGACAAAAGATATAAAGGGATGTGGACTTCATTAAAGACCTAAACCTGTCTTTTTTACTTTCCTTTTATATACTGTAATTTTAGCAATGTGGGGAGAGAGTTTCCTAATTAGTTTCACACACACATACACACATACAATCCCATCATCATCAAGATAGAGTTCTTTGACATCATCCCTTCTAGGTGGCTGTTAGGAGCTTAGCATGAAATCAGCATGATGTACATTTCTTTGACTCCTCTGATTTCTAAGAGCCAAAGTGTCTCTTACCAAATCTTTGGGTTTGGTGAAGCTGTAGTGTGTTTCACAAATGCAAACCTAATTGTGGTTGAATTTTCCATGCCCTGGTGGGGGTATTGGCAGCTGAAAATTTATTAGAAGCAAATCTGTCAAGTTTCTAGACCAACATATAAGATGAAAAATATGTGAGGTGCATGTTGAATTTCCACAAGGACTTTGCATTTGAGTGTAGCTTTGAAGTTTTCTACTGCCATCTGCTGGTAGCAGTGACTTATGGTATTAAAGCTGTAGGACTTAAGGATAGGATAATATTCCTAAATCTCTGTTGCTGTTTCAGTAATTAGAAGGAACAATTTCATTAGTTCACTTAAAAATTCTTTTTAAAATTCCTCCTTTGTTGAAGGAGTAAGGCTGAATCTTTGATGTATTCTATATGGTGTTAAGTATATGGTGAGCATTACATCAATATTATAATGAAATCAGTAAAGTTATGTTTTCCTCGCTGTTGCCCATTCATTGAAGGCAAGGGATGAAGAAGAGAAAAATTAATCTGGGAACTGAAAAGTTGGATAAGAATGTGATATCTAATAATGAGATTTGGATTTCAGGGGCATAACTTAAAATGTGGGGATGACAGTTTCCTGACCAGAAATGGAGTACACCTTAGAAAGGCTCGTAAAAATGTTTGTCAGGTGCCCTGAAATATCTAATCAAAAGCACTTTTAAAAGGATGTGGGAGAGAAATTACTATCTACATATAACCCCAAGCTTAATGCCACAAAGAAAATATATGTGTGTGGGTATGTATGTGTATAGATAGATAGATAAAATAGGAATTGAGATGCCCAGAAGTTCACAGACCAAAAATGCAAGAAAAGAGTCAATAGTAAAACCGCTGGCCTTGAATGTTGAAACACAGATACTCAAAGTTTAGCAACAGACAAAAAATACCAGAGCTTCTGATGCAGTGGAACAAATTTGATTCCATAGGTATTGCCAACACTTGATGGGATGAAATCTATGATAGGATCATAGCTCTGGATGGGTAAATCTTATTCAAAACACACACACACACACACACACACACACACACACGGATTAGCACTATATTAAATAGAAATCATGTCAGGAAACCCAGAAACCATAGATAGAAAGTATGATGGAGAGTATTTGGGTAAAGGTGAGTGGAGAAAGAAATAGAAGTTATTCTTGTTGGCATATACTAAAGACCACCTGCACAGAGAAGAACAATCACTTAGGAAATGCCACAAGCCTGTCATCATAGAGGCACTGTACAATAGTATTGGGAGATTTCAATTACCTGGACACATCTTAGAGCCCCCTCACTCTCTGCCAAAAGTAGAGTAGTTAATAACTTTCTGACTTGCTTTGATGATAATTTCATCCATAAAAAGGTAGAAGAACCAACAAAGGGAAAAGTTTGGTTCTCAATAACAAGACAGAACATGTTGTGGGGTTGGAAGTGATAGGAACCCTAGGGGGAGAAGTAGCCACTTCCTCCTAGAGCTTGTCATGGGAAAGGAGAAAGAATTTTAATATAGTCTAACATGCACTGTAGTTTTGGAGAAAGCAAATTTCAGAGGGTTCAGGGGAAAAGATAGACAGGATTCCACAGAATAAAATGCTTAAGAAGTCAACTCAGGAATAATGGGAGATATTAAAGAATGAAATTGCAAAGACACAAAGGAAATAATTATAATGAGGAGGGAAATTAGGATTTGTCTGAAGAGCTCTCTGGACGCACGGGAAGCATGACAACAAACTCAGAATTTTGTTTTCAAAAAGGAGTGTATAGATGTAGAAACAAGGCCAGGTAACAGAAGATAAATTTAAGAGCATGACATGATCCTATAAAAATAATAGTAGAAATGCTAAAGCTCAGAATAAACTGAGGTTGGTAAGGGAAGCTAAAAGAGTTGGGTTTTTTGTTTTGTTTTTAAGAACTACTGGAAGGGGAAGTATGGTCTAGTAGATAAAGAGCTGGCTTCAAAGCCAGGAAGACTGAATTCAAGTACCTTCTATGACACACTGGCATTCTGATCCTGGATAATCCTGAATTTCTTGTGCTCTGGGCTATTCTCTAAGACTTGAGTGGCAGAAAAGATGCTGACTAGCATGGGTAGAGTGAATTTCCGTACCCCAAAGTTCTGTATACCAATGACATTACAGGTCCAGATCCCTATCCCAGTCAGTTTTGGTAGAAAAAGGGAAGATCCAAAAGGAAGTGGGATCTTTGCTTTTGATGAATAGGATGATGGGAACTGACAACAGAAGGAAGATAGAGCTGTTCAGTTCTTACTTGTTTCTGTTTCTTCAGTCAGGGAGAATGAGCTTTGAACTAGAGATGAAAGAACAAAAATAACTAACAGAGAGTTAGTTGATGCCCAAGATAAGTAAGGATGTAGTAAGAGAACACCTGTGAGCCACTTGGTTCTTACATGATTGCAGAGCCAGTTAGCAATTTTGAAAAATGTGAGGTACCACAAAATTGGAGAACAAATGTCCTAATTCTCCTTCCCTCCCAATCTTCCCCCCCCCCAAAAAAAAAAAAAACACAGAGTCTGCAAGATATAGGCCAGTGAGTCTGCCTTCAGTTCCTGGGGAAATTCTAGAACAGATCGTTAAAGAGATAGTTGGTCGGGGCGGCTAGGTGGTGCAGTGAGTAAGAGCGCCGGCCCCAGAGTCGGGAGGACCTGGGATGAGTTCGGGCCTCAGATACTTAACACCCACACAAAAAAACTGGCCATGTAACGTTGGTCAAGTTACTTAACCCCAGTTGCTTTAAAAAAAAAAAAAAAAGAGAGAGTTAGTTGGTGAAGATGGAGAAAGGGAAGCAGTGATTACCAACAGCCAGCATGGCTTCATCAGAAGCAGATGATGCCAGACTAACTTAATTTTCTTTTGTGATGGGATTATTAAGGTAGTAGATAAGTGAAATGCTGTGGATATAATTTACCTAGATTTTAGCAAAGCTTTTGATAAAATGTATTGTTCTTATGGGGAAATGGAGAGTTTTGAATTAGACAAGAATACAGTTAAAATTCATAACTCTTTGGATGTCTAGGCTAGGAGAAGAATTGGTAATGGTTCAAGGTCACCATGACTCTCTGGTGTTGTACCCTAAAGGATTTTACTTAAAGCTATCTAACAGTGGAGTGGGCTGCCTCTCCTTGTAGGTTTTCAAGCAGAGGCTGTTGAATGACAATAGGAATTCCTTTTGTGTAAGGGTTGGTCACTGAGACACCTTCCAGGTATCATATCCTGTGAGATCTATCAGCTTTTGTCCAGTCAGGTAAAAACAGCACACCTCTTTCATGTTTAGCTTCTTAATCATACCTTTTCCTCTTTTATCTCTTAGCCTAATGGACCGGGAAGTGGCATTGCTAGCTGAAATGGACAAAGTAAAAGCTGAAGCAAGTAAGTAATTTTAATTAAACTTTTTAAAATTGTTAATAACAAGTAGAAGTTACATACTTAGTATACAGAAGTTGATTAAAACTTTACATTGAGGTTTCATAAGCCTCAATAGATCTACAATCTCGTTGATAAGGATACTCCTTCTAAGAGTGTAAGTCCCAAACCATTCACACCTTCTCAGCCTAGACAGCTCATATCCATGTCATCTTATAAATCTTTAACAGGGGCAGGGGTCCACCTAGGACCCCCAGACCTTGCCATTACCCAGCATTTGACCTGTGTTTCATGTTGTCTCCCCCAATTTAAGTATGAAATGTTAAGAATGTTTTTTGAGAGCAAGCGCCATCTTGCTTTATCTCATTGCATCTCCAGCTTAGTGCTTGATACATAGTAAGTAATAATAAATGCTTTTTTTCTTTATTCATTTACCTAACTTACTGATGACTTTCCTGTAGGTGTGTTACCAGGTAATTCATTACCTTAGCACTATTTTAACACACATGCTGTGCAGTATCTCCCTCATACTATACATTCACTCTCATGTGCTAGTGAAATTCTTTTAAATTTGACTCTGAGCAAGATTTAGGACAGAATTCTGGTTTATGTTTATGCTTATATAGTATCGCTTCTGAAGACCAAGAAGTTAAAACTTCTTCCATCAATGGCCCTTCAGAAGGATTAGAGGCTTCAGACCCTTTGGTACCAGTGTTTTAATCTAGATGGGGGCTAAGCCAACTGATGTATTGCAAAGAATAAAATTTCCAGGGTTCAGTCTCTTAGCAGCCTCCCTTTTTCTCTTCAGTGGAAATATTACTCAGTAGACAAAAAAGAGCTGAGATGCTCAAGAAGATGACTGATGTGGCTGTTCGAATGTCAGAGGAACAGTTGGTAGAGCTTAGAGCTGACATCAAGGTAAAGGCATACTTCTCCTTTCTACTCATCTTGTAAATTTCTTTGATTTATTATTAACAGCTAGCATTTTTATGGTATGCTAAGGTTTACAAAACCCCTTTACATGTATTATGTCATTTGATCTTCACAACATCCCTGTAAGGTAGGTATTATTATATTATCCCTGTTGTATAAATAAGGAAACTGAGGCTTGAGAAGTGAAAGTGACTTGCCTAGGGTTATACACATAGTAAATATAAGGCAGGATTTGAACACATGTCTTCTTGACTCTTGTGTTCCAGCCTTCTATCCACTATGCCATCTAGCTGCCTCAAATATTATGCAAAAATATGTGATGTGTTTTGTAGAGTTTTTAGTTTCAATTTCATGGGAAAAACTAATATTTTACATTGACTATCATTGAAAAAGAAGTCTGTTTATGTTGTTAACTAATCTGTTTATAAAAATCACAGTTTCCATGTTTGGGCTTCTTCCTCTTTTAGTTCCTTAAATAGAATAGTCCTCAGTTTAGGTATTAAGAGTTCTAAGAAAGCTTGTTGGAAGGTTCCTGGCTTATTGTAGAGTTAAGCTCTCTAACTCTATAGCAATAATAAGTACAACCAGTCATAGAACATAGAGATAGTATGATTTGACTTTCCCTGTGCTCTCTTCCAACCCTTTAGATTTATTGAAATATTCAAAAGGAGGATTGTTGCTGTGGAGACTTTGGAACAGCCTCTGTAAATTAAAATACAAAGTGGTAGTCTGGGTACAAAAGCCCGTCTTGTTTCTCAGGTGCTATAGTGTGACTACTTATCCAGTCCTACTTCTGGCCGAAATTAACTTAATTTTGCACCTTTTCCTGTATAACTAAAACCACAGTGCAAATTCTGCAAAAAATCTCCCACTCATTTATACATGTCAGTCCCATTCAGTTCTCTGGCAGAAGATAGAAACCTCCTTGGAATTGAATAGATAAGAAAATCTGGCTCTGGCAAGGCTTCCTCTATTTCTCCTCCTGTGTGGCTTAAAAGCTTCTGGAAATATTTCTGCAGACTCACTAAGGATCTGTCTCTCTCTCCAAGTTTTTAGTGTGCTGAAATAGCTGCTGTGCAGTTAACGATATTAGAACTCAAAAGTGCCTTAAATCAAGCTCACTTTATTTCCCTTACCCCTGTTAAATCTTTTACCCACATGAGTACTAGAATTTGTTTTATAATTATAAAATTGACAAGAAATCAACCTAGTTTCAAACTACCTCTTGGGAATAAATGTTACCTCTTAATTAGGACTGATATGTGCTATTTTGTAATATGTAAGAAGTTAAGAAATATGTAAATTGTTCCAATTAATGCATTTTATTTCCCTCTAGAATAAAATGTAAACTTCTTTGGACTTTTAAAGCCTTTAGTTACCTGACCCAACCTGTATTTCCAGTTTTATTATATATTATTCCTCTTCCCATACTCCCATTTCAGCCAAATTGACCTGTCAGTTCTTCAAACTGTGGCGTCCTGTTTCCTGTCTCTGTGCCTTTTTGGTGGTCACCTCCCCATACTTAGAATGTATTCACGCTTTATCTCTGCCTTATAGAATCCTTCCCTTCCTTCAAGGTGTAGTGTAAGACTGCTTTTTACACCTTTGCTGTTCCATTCTCCTTCCCCAACAACTGCTAATTCTCTCCCTCTAAATATCTTGTTATATTTGGTATTTATTATGTACATTTTTATTCCTTTTTTTAATTGTATGTTTTCAAATAGTCTAAAACCTACATTCTCTCCTTCCAACTCTCCCCCTCCCATTTGAAAACAGAAAAAAAGCAAAGTCTCCACTACAAACATATATACTTAAGCAAAACAAATTTTTGCATTGGCCATATCCAAAACAACCCTTCTCATATCAAGAGTAGGTAGCATGTTTTATCATTAGTCCCCTGGAATCATGATTGGTCACTACATAGATTAGTTTCTTAATTCTTTCAAAGTTGTATATTTTTACCTTATTACAGTCACTGTATAACTTGTTCTCTTGTTTTTGTTCACTTCACCCTGCATCAGTTCATATAAACCCTTCATCATTTCTTACAGCACAATAGTATTCCATCAGATTCTCATTTTGTCATTTCAAAAGGATCTATAAATATTTTTGTATATGCTTAGAGTTTGTTTTGATTAAGAGAATACCTCCTTTAATCTACCCTCCCTTTAAGTCCCCCTTCTCCCTTCCTGCCTTTCTTTCCTATTTCCCTGTTGAGTGAAATGAATTTCTGTACTCAATTATGTATGTGTATTTTGCCATCTTTTGACCAGTTTAGATGAGAATGAGTTTTGTGACAGTCACTCCCCAACTTTATTTTTGTATACATGTCTACCTATGCACCCTGATTTTGTGAGATAATTTTCCCTAACCTTCTTCCACCCTTCACCCCCAGTGTATTCATCTCTTTTCCTCTCTTTCCATTCTTTTCTTAAGATCATCAAGACATAATATAACTGGGGTGGCTAGGTGTAATATAATGCCAAGGAAACGCAACTTCCCAAGGTTCAGAATACCAGCATAGGTGCTCTCCATTTTACTCAGTGACAAACCAAGAACAGAGAAGGTCAAAACATGACATCATTCAAAATACAGCATTTACTAAGTGTGATTAAATAATCTCCAAGTACTACCCCACCCCAGGACCTTCCATTCATTCAATCAATCACAAAGTCCCTGTTCTAAATACTACTCCACCCCTAGGCTGTACCTCCATTTAGTCCATCACAAAACCCTTCTTCTCAAATGGAGATTAGTTTCCAAACATAAGTAAAGTACATTCATTTGTTCAACCATAGAACACAAAAAGGTCAAAAGTTCCCCACCCCTGGATCACAATTGAATCTACCCCAGTTACATCAAGTTTAAGCACAGCACTTAATACCCAAATGGAGGTCTTTTCTTCATCTTGACAGAGGCAAGTTCTCAGCAATCTTAGTTCCTGGGGAGACAAGGCTTAGCAAGGCCACAAGATAAATTGCCAGTCCCTTCATTAATTCATCCTCTGTCTGTAGAACAGTCCTAGAACCCCTGAAAACATTAGCAAAACCCTCTCCCAGGATTTCTGTAAACATACAACAAGAAAATCCTTCTTCAGGGCTTCTGAACCAACAGAAAGGTTCCCAGACCCCTGCAACAACAGCACTGTCCTTCACCAGTGGACAGCATTCACTCTCTTGTCTGCAGGACAGTCTCAGGAGCTCTTAGCCAGGTTCCAGGACTTCTTCAACAAAAGGACAGTATTCACTCTGTCTGCAGGACAGTCTCCAGACCCCTGCAACAATAGCACTGTCCTTCACCAGTGGACAGCATTCACTCTCTTGTCTGCAGGACAGTCTCAGGAGCTCTTAGCCAGGTTCCAGGACTTCTTCAACAAAAGGACTGTCTTTCACCAGTGGACAGATCTGGCAAAACAACATCAAAACAGACAGACAAAGTACCAGCAAAACAGCCATGTCTCCTCAGTCCTTAGCAGCTCAGGGGGCAGGTCTCAAAAGTCCAGGGCAATTCAAAGTGGCCACCAGCAATTCTCTCAGTCTCTCTGCCTCCATGAGGTGCTGCTTCCAAAAAGTTCTTCTGCCTCTCTCTTGTCTCTCCAAATCTACGTCACCAGCTCCTCCCAGTTTAGGACTTTCTTTTCACATCAACAAGTCCATCCCACAGGTGGGATTAACAAGCTCTGGGTTTTAACACAATCAATTTGAAAACCAAGCCAATACAGGGGAATCTTTATATTCCATTACTATCACACTAGGTGGCACAGTGAGTAGAGCACTGGCCCTGGAGTCAGGAGGACCTGAGTTCAAATCCGGCCTCAGACACTTAACACAAAACTAGCTGTGTGACCTTGGGCAAGTCACTTAACCCCAACTGCCCCTCCAAAAAAAGGCAAAAAGAAAAAAAGACATAATAGAACCACTCCCAGGGCTTTCTAATTAGACTCCCTCTGTGACCCTGATAATGATTGGGTTCAGAGGGCACACATGTATCATCTCCCCATATTATAATGTAAGGAGTTTAGTCCCTTATGGTTATTTACTCATGTTTACCTTTTTAAGTTTCTCTTAATTCCTGTGTTTGAACTTTATATTTTCTACACATCTCTAGTCTTTTCATCAGCAATAGAAGTCCTTTATTGTATTAGAAATTCATTTTTTTTCCCTTATTAGGATTATACTTAAATTTACTGGGTAAGTTATTCTTGGCTATTCTTTGCCTTCTGAAATAGTGTATTCCAAGTTCTTTGCTCCTTCATAGTGGCAGCTGCTAAATCATGTGTCTCCTCAGTACTTGATTTCTTTTTTCTGACTGCTTGCAGTATTTTTCCTTTGACCTGGGAGCTCTAGATTTTGCTATAATTTAGTTCTGGGTGTTTTCATTTTTAGGTTTTTTCAGGAGATTGATTCTTTCTATTTCTACTTTGCTTTCTGGTTCAAAAGATCTGCACAGTTTTAAAATTTCTTAAAATATGATGTCTAGGTTCTTTTTTTGGTCTTAATTTCAGATAGTCCAGTGATTCTTAAATTTTTTTTCTCTTCTATATCTTTCAGGTTTAGCTGTTTTTTGCCTTTTCTTACATTTTCTTCTATTTTTCAAGTCTTGTGACTTTGTTTTAACTTTTCATTTTGTTCATAGAGCCATTGACTTCTAATTGGTCCAGTCTAATTTTCAGGGAGTTTGTTGCTTGGGCAAAGTTTTGTACCTCTTATGCCAAACTTAAATTCCCTTTCCAATTCTTTCTTTCATAGCTCTCATTTTCCATTTTTTTCCTCTCTGGTGCTTTTATTTCATTTATAAAAGCATTTTAAACCTTTTTTTTTTTTAATTCTTGCTTCTTCTCTTCCAGGAATTCTAATTGAATTTGTGCACAATTTTTCTTTGAGCCTTTACTTGCAGATGTTTTAGAACCATTTTCTTCTTCTAGATTTGTGTCTCTAGTGTCCCTGTCACCATTTTCGAAGAGGGATTCTTTTTTTTGTTTGCATATTCTTTCCAGCCGACTTCTGGACTTTGGACCTGATGTTAGTTCTGGGTTCTGTGAACTTCTGGAGGGACTGATTTCTCGGGATATTGAGAGTTATGTTATTCCGGTTTCAGGAACAGCTGAGGCTTAAGATCTGTCTGAAAGCTTTCAGAATGGTGTGATCCAGGGCAAAGTCTGATTGTTATTCCCTTGATTTGAGTCTACAAATTCTGACCTGAATTTGGGTCTGAATAACAAGATATTGCTGCTGGATTCATCTACCATCAGCCAGCTGGGAAGCTCTTCAGATTCACAGTGACAGAACTATAGTTTCCTTTTTGGCCTGCATTTCTTCTCCAGTTATTCCTCTGCAGGCTTCAGACTGGACTAGAAGCTAAAACTAATACACCCCCCACCTACTCCACCACCACCCACCCCCATTCCTAGGGTTAGAATTTATACCAGTGCTACTTACTTCTCTCTCAGTATACCACCTGAGACCTAGGACAACTCCTTACCCCAAGAGTGCCTACTCTGGGCACACAACAGAGCTACCATATGGTGCCCATTCCTGTTGTGGTACCTCTGCATGAGTACTGGACTTCTTTTTGCCCTCATCCACAACCTCTCCCTGCCAGTGCAGAGGATACTCCCTATAGCTGCTCCCAGTCAGACACCATCTGTGTGTCCATAGACCCTTCTCTGTTTCCCTGTGCAAAATGAATCATGACTTTCTTGGATTTCCCCATCAGAATTCAGTCTGGTGCATTTCCTAGATCTGTTTAGAAGTAGGGGAAGTAGAACTTGGTATACTGCTTCCCGCTGCTCCACTATCTTGGCTTTGTCCTTCATATTTATTCATTATATGCAGATTTATACATATATTGTCTCTTCCAGTAGAATGTAAACTCTTTGAGAGCAGGGATTGTTTCATATTTTGACTTTGTATCCCTAGCATGTGTCACAGTACCCAGCACTAAGTATTTAATAGAAGATGCTTAATAAGTGCTTATTGATTCATTGATTGGTTTAACTAACCTGTCAGATTGCCAGTTTTAGGTCTCCGTCACAAAAGAGTCCAATCACATGCCCTGAAGCTTCATGGATTCAAGGCATTTCTCTGTTGAAAGCACCTAATAGCAAAGTCTAACATGTAAATGGCCATTTGTTTCACCCACAAGCCCTTTACTTCATGATGCCAGTCTGTCTCTAAGGCTTTTACCCAGGGTGGATATAACCCTACATCTCATCTGTGCCATTAATGAGATTGTGAATGATTACAGCATTTTTGAAGCTCCATTATTGTGTTAAATTGGTTTGGGCATGTTTGTATGAACTGCTTCTTTGGAAAAGAAAGAGAAGAGTTTTTTCTTCAGGATAGAACAATAGTGCTTCCTTTGGATATTGGTCAGTTCTTCCCCACATCTTTTTTGAGCTGTTCAACATTCAAGTTTGGGTCTAAATTTTACAGCAAAGATTCCCAGGAGACTAGTTTGGTTTTGATTTGGGGACTGCCTTGAGGGGTTGTCTTCACTTCCCATCATAATGGCAGGCAACCTAAAACTGTGTTGAAGTAGACCCTTCTATTCCTTCACATATCAAAGTTTACTTCTCAGGGATCACTGAGTTTCCATAGGGCTATGGCTGGACCAAGGGAAAAATCTTCTGAGAGGATTAAATTGCTTGTAGCAAAAGCTGTACTACTCATTTACAAAATGATTTTTTGAATAAATAATTTACTGTCTCAAAAAATCAAAGATTTCTGAACCATAGCTTGTAGAAAGTAAAAGTGAGATGCAAATTATCCCTTAATAATACTGCTTCTTATAGTTTTCTGTTTGTTTTGCTTCCCAGTTCATTTCACTGCCTCTATTTCCCATGACTCCCTTGTAGCTAGTGAAATTCAGCAAATGTAAACCAAGGCAATTCTCTCTAAGCAAAATAGCAGTTTATTAACAGGGCATGAACCTATTAATAAAGGGGTCTAATTAATGACTGCCTCAGTTTCTAGGCAAAAGACCTTAAGAATTGAAGGTACAGTTCATTCTTATAAGCATAAAACAAAGAACAGAGCAGAGTAGGTTAAAAAATTATACAGTTGGGGTGGCTAGGTGGCACAGTGAATAGAGCACCGGCCCTGGAATCAGGAAGAGCTGAGTTCAAATGTGGCCTCAGACACTTGACCCACTTACTAGCCTTGTGACTTTGGGCTAGTCACTTACCCCAACTGCCCTCCAAAAAAAAAAGGAAAAAAAAAGAAAATGATAGAGTTAGTTTTAGGGTTGACAGCATCATGGGAATGAGGGTAACATGATTGGTTACATTAAGGAAAGTGGGCATACCCACACATGGGATTAGGACTACATCTCTCTGTCATAGATGAATGCTTTGTGGATTTATGGAACTCAGCTGCTTCCTGAAGCCATATTATCATAATGGACCAGGGATGTGGACTCACTGGCTCCTAGTGGGCTAAGAACACCTTTAATTGGTCAAGAATAAGCATAGATTGGGGCAGCAAGGTGGCACAGTGAGTAAGAGCGCCAGCCCCAGAGACAGGAGGACTTGGGATCGGGTTCCAGCCTCAGATACTTAACACCCACACAAAAAAACTGGCCATGTAACCTTGGGCAAGTTACTTAACCCCAATTGCTTTAAAAACAATAATAATAATAAGCATAGATGGGACCAGGTCAGCTTGTGTGCTTTTAAGGATAATACACAGATGTCATGGAGTTTCTCAGGAACTGTAAATATGAGAAATAACAAACTTCCTTGGCACACAGTGATTTATAGATGGTGCCAGGATAACAGTTCCCTTAAAAAAGTGTTTTATGAGAGTATTGAACTTCTAAACTTGAGCTCAGTTTTTCTTTAATTAACAGTGATCAATAGGGAGAATAAACTGATATCTTAACTTGTGAGAGAAAAATAACTTTTGAACTCATGAGTTTCTTCACTCAGACAAAGAAGAGGTTTAGGTTTGTTATATGAGGCTACAAAACAAAATTATTTACAAGGTAGAATCATATATAAAATATAGGCTCAAACTTACAAAGTAAAATCATATAGAAAATGCATAATCAATATATGATTTTGACACCCTCCAATAAAGTAGAAAAAATGAAAGGTGACCAGTGGCGGAAAGTCAATCTCATATGTTCTTTTCTCCTTTCTCTTTTCCTTTTGATCATATTGAGAACTTCTAACCTCACATGAAGTATATAGTTCCACACAGCCCCCACCCCTACTACCCTCTGTCCTTTGTCTAAGAATTTTGCAAAAATGAGTTCAGTTTCAGACCTCTGGTAGTAAATACATTTTTGGACATAGTCATTATTGGGATTTTGTTTTACTTAACTATGCATATTTGTTACAAAGTTAATTTTTTCTTTTTTTTCCCCTGAAATGGAAAGGAAGAGATGAGTGAAAGAGGGACATAAAGTGATAAAATTCTTCCCCCAAACCTCTAATAAAAATGTAATGGAAGAAAAGCTAGAAGGAATCACAGACAAACAGGGACTCTGAAGCTCTATGTTGAATCTATTATGTACTTTAAAAGAAAAGCAAGCTCTGCATAGTAGAAATTAACTTTTTTTGTATGCAGTCCTCTCCTATTCTATGGTATATATGGAAATGCTATTTTTATTTTGTGTTTAAGGATTAAAAAAAAAGGAAAAGGGGGCAGCTAGGTGGTGCAGTGAGTAAGAGTGCCAGCCCCAGAGTCGGGAGGACCCGGGATTGGTTCTGGCCTCAGACGCTTAACACCCGCACAAAAAAACTGGACGTGTAACCTTGGGCAAATTACTTAACCCCAGTTGCTTTAAAAAAAAAAAAAAGGAAAAGAAAATAATAAAATGATTTACTCTTCCTACTGGAGATTGTGAACTTTGAAGCAAAACAGAGAAAGGATATATAGTAAACAAAATATTATTATGACTTTGTGTGGCAATGAATAAGTTCCATTTAAATTTTTATGTCCCCTGAATAGTTTCCCTTTCCTTCTTTTCAGCACTTTGTTAGTGAACGTAAATATGATGAGGATCTAGGACGGGTAGCCCGGTTCACATGTGATATTGACACGCTGAAGATGAGCATTGATTCATTTGGACAAGGTGAGATGGTGAGACTGTTGGTGCTAAACTAGGGTTGGTGATAAGAAAAAGTCCATTGAGTGGAAAGAGGGACAAGGTATGAAGTGTTGGTTGAGTCTGAAGTCCTGGTTTCTTTCTGAAGTGACCACCAGAAATCATACACCAATGCCCCTTAAACCTGCTAGAGGGGACCCCTACTAGGTTCCTTGGAAACCACCTAATAGGCCCCAGTAGTAAAGAAATGTTTTACCTGTGTTGCTAGAAGCATGCCACAGATTCCCACGGATTCAGGTCTGTTTATGTTTGTATCCAAGGCTTTGCTAAGGGATCATGGCTTCACTTCAGTAGGAACAATACTAAGGCTTCACTTCAATAGGAACAATACTAATAGCACTGCACCCCCTTAGAAACATATTCTGTTGCTAGCAACCACATTTTCTATAAAATTATGTCTAACAGAAAGCTCGCTGCTGTCTTTCCCTCTGAGAGGCAGTCACCGGCCGGTTAATAAACACTCCTATCAAATTATAATTGGTTTCGCTATCTTGCTTTCTCGGTTGTCCATTACACTTTGCTGGAATTCAATAACATAAAGCACTTAAATTTTCTTTACCTAAATTTATTCATCTATAAAAATGAGGCTGTGATGGTCATGGAATTTGGCGTGATACAATGGAAATGAATAGAATTTAGACTTAGAGAAGCTGGGTTTGAAACCTGGCTCTGCCACTTAACTACCTGTGTGACCTTGAACCTACCATCTTACCTCTCTGGGCCTCAGTTTCCTCATCTGTAAAATAAGAGGCTTGGGCTAAATAACTGCTAAAGTCCTTTCAAGTTCTCAAACTGTAAGCTTTAGTAAATGCTTTTAGCATCTGGTGTGAACATTTCTTGATCGATAGATGTGACTCCTCAGGTCTTTCTCATTTTCTGTGACAAGAATTTGACTGGAGATCCTTTTAGGTTTTTTGCCTTAATGATAATAAGAGTTAGTGTTTTTATAGTCCCCTCTATGTGTCAGGCAGAATACTTTGCAAATGTCTTATTTGATCTTCACAAAAATCCTTTGGAGGTAGACGCTATTACTATGCTATTGCTATATATTATTACTATATGCTGTTACTATTGCTATACCTATTTTGAAGTTGAGGAAACTGAGACAGACAGAGGTTAAGTAATTGTTTGAGGCCAGATATGAACTCAGCTCTTTCTGACTCCCAAGCCCAATGCGTTACCTGCTATGCCATCTAATTAATCCTAAAGATGAAATATTGGACCTGGTGCCCTGTTGAAGGAAGAGTCAGGAATCTAGGTCTGTAATCCCTGATAATTAGGAATCTGAATCAGGTGGATTGCTTGAGTTCAGGAGTTCTGAACTTTGGTAAAACTATGCAGTGTCTGACACCCTTGGAAGCAAGACTTGCCAAGCCATATAATAGGGGCCAACTGGCCAGCTCAGAAAAACAGAGCCAAGGGGCAGCTAGGTTGTGCAGCATCTGGAGTCAGGAGAACCCATGTTCAAATCCGGCCACAGACACTTAACACTTAATAGTTGTGTGACCTTGGGCAAGTCACTGAACCCTAATTGCCCTGCCTTCCCCCCTCCACAAAAAAAATAAACAACAGTCAATTAAAGGTATCATGCTGATCAGTAATAGGATTGGGCCTTTGAATTGCCACTGCACTTTCATCCTAGGCAAGCTAGGTAGGCCCAGTAGTAGACACAGATCTTCTTATTAGTCCTGTATTAAAAACAGAAGTCTGGGAGAAATTTTCAAATCATTGAATAAAATGCTTATTTGGAATCTCCCTGTCATGAGTTTATTTCTATTTTACTTGGAACTAGGAGTCATTTTTGTAAAGAAGGAAAGACTTTGGTAAGATATATAAAAATTGTGAAGATTATTCCTACCCAGCTTTAACTCCTCTGTTTTGTTCCTCCTTTATAAAAATGTGTATTTTATAATGTTCCTTGCATAGGAACTTTTAAAATTATTTATTTTTAACATTCTTTTTTTTTTTTAATTTTAAGTTCTAGATTCTTTCCCTCCCTCCACTCCCCTACCCATTGAGAAGGCAAGTAATATGATATCAATTGTACATATGAAGTCATGTAAAAACATATTTCCATGTTAGCCATGTTCTTGCATAGGAACTTGAGAAAATTGCCTATCTTCCTATTTCCAGATTCAGGTACTAGAACTTAAGTCCACAGGAGGGAAAAAGGTATTTGCCAATAGTCACTAGTCAGATACGAGAGGGGGGTGGGAGGAAAGAGTACTACTATTCTCAGGTCTGTTCTTTGGACCTAGAGCTCCTCCTCAGTATTATAATTATTATTTATTCTCCACAGAACAGTGGAGTATGTTCGTCACAAGGCTTTCTTACCCATATACTCTTGGAAGGTATATGTAAGGAAGACAATTCAGTTTTTAAAACAACTATTAAATACCTATTGTTTGGAAAGGAGGCAAAGAAGAAACTCTTCCCTGGGAATCAGGGCCATAGAATTTTTGCTTTAATACCTCAAACTGTTTTTCCTATAAAATGTCATCAGACAGGGTTGGTTTTGGTTTTTTTCCCTTAAACTTCTCATTGAGAAGTGAAGAAAGGGAGAACCTTCATCACTGCATGCCATTGAACACGAGCTGTTAATGTTTGCCTTCTAGTGTCCCATCCAAAGAACAGCTACTCAACCAGATCCCGGTGTAGCTCAGTTACAGCTGTGTCGTTGAGCAGCCCCAATGATGCAGCTGTTCCCTCCAGTTCCACCTGTGCCTCTTCTCCTAGCCTTACAAACGCCAACAAGAAAAACCCACCAACAGGAGAGATGCCTGCAACCATAGCAAATCCCAGCAGCCGGTCCTACCAGCCTCATAGAGAGGTAACTCGATGTTCCCTGTTGAGTTTGGATGAAAAGCCATTGAATTAAAATGCTGACAACTGATAACTCAAAACCACCCAGTTTTCAACATGTGTTTAAGCCTGATTTCCTTCCCTCTTCACACTATTCTGAACCCCAAAAGTCCCACGTAGTTACAGAGGGAGCCTTTGGTACCTTCTCAGCCACCAGCCAGTAGAGGTTACCCGTTGCCAAGTACTGCTGCATTTTTCATTTTGGCAGTCATCCTTGCTGTTGTGGGCTGAACTGCCCATTAATTACTCACAGTGGGAATTATGCACTGATCACAAAGTAGACAGGCACCACAAGTGGCAAGCCCACTAGAGAGCAGTAGAAGACACCTCATTTTAGTCTTTTTTTCTGAAAGCAACTCCCTAACAGTATACCACAGGGCCAGTAGAAGAAAAGGGAAATGATGGGGGAAAAGCAATGACTTGAAAGTTGAAATCAGACTCGGTCTTTGAGGGAAAAATTTTATCATTTAGTTTGGAGGAAAAACATTTTAGAAATCAAAGTCAGTGTTGTTGTTGTTTTTAAATTAAGAACTTTCAGCATGTGTGCCAATCTTGGTATCAAGGAAGAGGATAACTACTGTGCTATAGGCTCTTTGGGTTCTAGTAAAAAAAGATGCCCTCATCCATTATGTGTCACTTTGTGCACAGAAGCATGATCTTTAATCTCAAGTCTGTGGTATAATGAAGCACTCTGTAATAGTTTTAATTAATACCAAATAGGTGGGTATGCTTTTTCCAAGTTTCTTCAAATTATAAAAAGGTCAGGACAATGATATGACACCCATCCATGGTAGACAAGAACAAATCCTAGAACGTCTTCCTTTGGTAGTATTCTCTTCCATACCTTCCCCAGCCTATATGGCTAGAGGAAGTGAGTTCAAAAAGAATATTTCTTGGTTAAAGCAGAGGTTGGGGATGGTACAGCAAGATTAATAACACTTAGTTTTCATGGATTCTGATGCGTAGTTTGGGTTGGGGTGATTGATAGCTTTCTGCTAAAAAAAAATCTTAAGAGATACCCAAGTTCCAACCTGGGCATTCCTAAGTAGCACTTCTAAGGACAAGCCACTGTTGCTAATATTTATTCAAGCCTGTCTTCTTTGTTTCCAAGGTGTTGCAGGGGAATAGGAGAGGAGGGCAAGGCTACCGTCCCCAAGGCCAGAGATCTAATGGCCCCACAAACCAAGGGCGACATGACAACATGGGCCGTTACCGAAATGGCTCATGGTATCCACCTGGGTCCAGGTATCAGAATGCTCCACAGTCTCCAGGAAACACAAATGAGCGAGGCCAGGCCCACTCAGCAGGGATCAATGGAACTGGAACCATCGTGGAATCAAGCCAGCCCAGCCCCTCATCCAAAAAGGGGCGGTCAGGCCCAAACACCACTGAAAATAAGGGGCTCCCTCAGCGCAAGCCCAGGGCCTGCCAGCCTGAAGCAGTGAACTCCTGAGGGGGGTCCCATTAGGCTTCTTTCTTCAATGCAATTCAAATTGATAACTGGACTATAGGAAACTTGTAGTTAGGTTTAATAACAAAGAGAAGTTTACATTCATCATTTCTGTGCCACTCTAAACATTTTTTGTCTCTTCTTCCCTCCTCTTCCCATTCCCTCTTCACTTTTTTCAGAAGGGAAGCTGTTTTCTCCCTTGTGTTATCAAGTAAGATGGATCAGTCTGCTTGGTCATTTTCAACCGGGATCAAAGGCAGCTGTTGTTAAGTCTGCCTAAGGCAAGCAATCCCCTTGCCCAACACCCCATGCCTTCTCTAGAGGCCTGAATCATTGATTCCACTTTGGGGGCTGGATTCATGAGGGGTCCAGTCAGAACTCGCCCTATTGTCTTTCTAGTCCAGGCAGATGCCACAAATGCCTTCCAGGGATAGCTAAAGGTGTAAACACTTTGTTGGTTGGAAGAAGAAGAATCTCGGGCACATATGGGATTCTGCCTCTGTTTCCAATGTGTGCTGGAAACCCAAATTGGGTTTTTTGTCTTGCTTGGCACCATAACCTAGCCTGCAATCTCTTTTCCAAAAAAGTAAAAGCCTTTCTTCCTGTGATCTTAGACTAAAAACCAGGAGACTGATGAGAAGTCATATAAGTAAAGTATAAAGAAAAAAAGTTTCCACGTTTTGATGTGGGGGGGTGGTAATCTTTTTTCTTCTCCCCATCTCCTAAATTTCATTCTGATCCTGAACTAAATTTATAGGAGCATAATTAGCAGTGCTAATACAAGGTGTTACCCATCAAAAAATTACTACTGTCACTCTTTATAGTTGTATAAATAAAAGCAATCACATAAATGCTCCCACAGTTGGTGCTTTACAGCAGCAATCGACTTCATTTCATTGTTTCTCTTCAGACCTGCTGGGGTAGAAGTCTTTTATGTGGTTTGTTCTAGGCTAAAATGAGGGTCTCTTATTCCCAGTCATCTTGATCATCTGACCTTAGAGGCAATCTAGTCCATCCCAAAGAAGTTAAATAACTTGCCACAGGTAACAGTACTAGAAGGGGCAGCTGGAAAATTTCAGCCCAGGTCCTCCAGATTCAAAGTCAGTTCTCTTTCCATGGTATGGCATTGCCTTGTTATCTGATGCTTAGATTAAAAACCAGATTAAAGTGTGAAAGGTAAAATAGCAGATCCACTTGTTCTCTGTGGGAAAAGGAGGAAAGAAAAGTTAAAGGTGACCTTTCAAAGGAGAACTTACCAGATTAGAAAAATCACCTTCACTGCCATTCCTCCCTAGTCATCAAACATTAAGCCTCTGCTGTGTGCCAGGCACTGGGCTAAATTCTGGGGATATTAAAAAAAAAAAAAAGCGCAAAAAATAATCAAAAACAGTCCCTGCTCTCAGGGAACTCACTTCCTAATCATGGAAACAACATCAAAGACAGACACAAGAGACTGTGTCAGAGGAGCAATTGAGGGCTATTCTGGCCATCCTTTCTCATATTCCATTGCAGGAAGAATGAGCATTAACAGTGTAATATAGCCCTCCTTGTACATGAGAGAAAGCCGTAGAATCCCCTCCCAGAGCCAGTAATTTTAAAAGGATGGAACTTTTTTGTTTCCCCTCAAGTCTGAAATACAAACTACAAGTAGCCACCTCACAGACCTTAGCCACCACTACACTTGTGGCCAGAGCTGAACTACTGAGGTTACAGTTGGTTGAGGGACATGTGTGCATGTGTTTATGTACACACACATGTGTATGTGTGTGTGTGTGTGTGTGTGTGTGTGTCTGTGTTCACTCACTCGCTCACATAGAAAAAACTAAAGTCTTTGTCTCAGGGACTGATCTTAGATCCTAAGAGCACTGTCCCCTCCTACTTGAATTGTAGATAAGCTGATGTCCAATTAGCATAGCAGCCTGCTAGGTAAAGTCTTTCCTGCTTTTCTGAACACTTCCTCATCTTTGCTTAAAAAAAAATCTGATTCTATAATCAGACCAGACCTTGAGGGATTATGTAGCTTCTTGGTCACTTTATGAGAGTTAAACTAACACGTGAACAAATGAATATCCATGTTTGTTTCAAGTTATCCTTTAAATTGAAATGCTTTTGTCCTGTTTCAGAATTAAATCTGCTTTGAGGAAAAGTTTATAATAACAAATTCTGAAAACCAATTTAAAATTAAAACCTGGCTCATCTAATGTCACATATCCCGTGACTTTACCCCCTGTGAAGATTTTGGCTTTTGGAAAAAAGTATGAAATTCTTAATGGTTTAGAACAGCATTTCCTAAAAATAATGTAAAATATATTCTTGGTACTACCCAGAATCCTTCCTTCCACTAAGAAGAAGGGAATATGTATTTTATATAATATGCAAGGCACTGGCACAAATATTATTACAAATATTTGATCCTCACAATAATCCTGGGAAGCAAGTGCTATTATTAACCCAATTTTTCAGTTTAGGAAACAGGCAACAGTTAAGTGACTTGCCCAGGGTCACAGCTAGTAATGTTAGAGGTCAAATTTGAACTCAGGTCTTCCTGACTCCAGACCCACCACTCTAGCCACTGTACCACCAGCTACCACTAAGGAACTTTGCCTTGCTGGCCCTAAAACCTTCCATTCAGAGATTTTGTTGTCCACTGCCCAGAGCCTATTTAGGCTCCAGAAATAAAACAGAACCTACATTCAACAAGAGTTTCTGTATTCCTCTCTGACACATGCAGGGTACTGTGCTCAATCATAGGAATGCAAAAAAAAAAAAAATGAAGGGAGGGGAAAGTGCATTACAGGAATAGAGGTAAGATTGTACAGAGAGAACAGGTAAGGAACAGAATGCCAAGCAGTGTATGAAAGGGAATAATATGAAATCAGCCCCCAGCCTAAGAATGAGCTTTTATGTCCTAAATTGAGTTTGTATTTTATTGGAGAAGCAGTCATGATTCCTGGATTATTGGGAAGGGAGTCAGGGGTTGGGGGGGAGGTGAGAGAAAGGGCATGGTCAGACCTATACTTGTAGATGTATCTTCACAGTTCTGTGCAGTGTTGGAGAGAGGAGACAATGGAAAAAGGAGAAAGATCAGTTGGGAAGAATTACCAGGTAAGTGATGGGGGCTCTGCTGCTTGGGTAAGTAATCTGAAGGGAATGAAGATGAAAGATGTAGAGATAAAATGGACAGCTGGTCAGTTGGTTAACTGTGGGAATGAGGAAGGGAGAAGAGTTGAGAATGAATTAAGTTGCAAACCTTACTAACTGGAAGGGTAGTGTCCTTGACAATATAGAGAAATTTTGAGGATAGTAAAGTTTAACAAGGAAGATGAGTTCTATTTTAGACATGTTGAGTTTGAGATGCTAAGGGAACATCCATGTAAAAATGTACTATGTGCAGTTGCTAAGGCAGGACTGGAGCTCGGGAGAGAGGTTAGAGCTAGACATAGAGATCTGGGAGTCATCTGCAGAGATAGTAACTCAAGCCATTGGAGCTGATGAGAAAGTACAGAAGAGAGAAAAGGGCCCAGGACAGAACCTGTACTTAATGTTAAGGTATGAAGTTGTCAGGCAACTAGGAGCAGAATCAATCGGGAATAGTGTTAGAAAAGCTCAGGGCAGAGGGAGTATCCCTTAGAAGGAGCTTCACAACTATTCCATCTCTGGTCCCATGGAAGGGGCTGAATGAAAGCTGTGTATGTATTTGAAGAGAGAATATGCGAGAATCTAAGTGCAAGGGATCTTAACTTTTTGTATGTGTCATGGCAGTCTGGTGAGGCCCATGAGCTCAGAATACTGTTGCGGGGGCTGCGGGGGTGTTAATTCATAATTGAAGAAAATGCTAAATTTCAGAGGTTAGTAAAAACAAAATATGATTTTTTTTTGCCCCATTCAAGTTCAGATGCCCTTGAAATCTACCTACATACCTCTTGAGGGTCTGTAGACGCCCTGGCTAAAAACTCCTGCATCTAATGCAATCTGGATGTAAATACATGGCATTTCTACAGTATCCCCCCAAAAGTGGTCATCAAACCACTAAGGGATCTCCAGTGAGGAAGGACTTACTACCTCAATGCAGCCTGTTGCGTTTTTGAATAAATGTAATTGTTAGAATATTTTTCCTTTCATCAAGCCTTGATCTGAACCTCTGCCACTTCTTTTTTTCCTACTTCTGCCTTCTGGGGGGCCAGTAAAACAAATTTAATTCTTTCACATAGTCCTTTAACCACAAAGGCAACTATTTTGTTTCCCTACTAAGAGAAGTCTTCTATTCAAGTTGAACACCCTGGAAGTCCTTCAGCATCTTGGCTGTGCACCTCTGAACATCTCTTGCTATGTGCTCTTCCTAAAATTTTATTTCCAAACTTGAACATAATTGTCCAACTGTGGTTTGATCACAGAAGAGTACAGTGGGACTGTTCATAATAAAGCTTACAAAGTACTTCAAATTTATTATCTCACTTGATTCTCACAACCTTGTGAGGTAAGTGCTATTATTACCCCCATTTTATAGATGAGGAAACAGGCCTAGATAGGTTAAGTGACTTGCCAAGAGTCACACTACTAGTAAACTGAGGCAGGATTCAAACTCAGGTCTTCTTCAAGTCTAATATTCCATTGTACCGCTATTACCTCCCTTAGTCTGGGCACTATTCCTCCCATTGCAATTTTTTTTTTTTTTGGCTGCCATAACACACTATTGTCAAATAGTTACTGAAACTCCCACATTTTTTTTCACATAAACTTTCTGGTGATGCTTCCCCTATTTTATACTTTTGAAATTGATTTAAACCTAAGCCTAAGATTTTACATCATCCATTTTAAAGTTTATCTGTAAGCATTCATCTTAATAGATTGAACCCAACCTTCTAGGCTGTTGAAATCTTTTTGGATCCTGACATCTAATGTGCCATCTATGTCATTGAGTGATGGATAATGTCAACAGCACAGGATCAAGAACAGACCCCAGGAGCACATCACTAGAGTCCCTCCTTTCAAATTGACATAGACCCATTGACTTCTCAGAATTTGACCATTTGAGCAGTTTTAAATCTACCTAATTACTACCATCTAACCCACATCTCCATCTTTTCCCCAAGGAGAGTATGAGAGGCTTTGTCAAATACTTTGCTAAAACCTAGCTGAAAACGCTGCAACCCTAGCCACCTTCTCCCATACTGCACGTACCTTCTTTCCTACTGCTGGTCCGTCCCACCCGCCTCAACCAGATAGGAGGGAAAGTGGGTATGTTTCTAAATGGTCCTAACTGCCATTTCCAGGTCCTTCCTGGAAATATACTACCACTCAGTAATCTCTTTTCCTCTTGAGTTTCTTGCCATCCAAATATTTCAGAGATCCAGATCTTAGTAGAAGCTATCTTTTAGACCTGAGGTAATTCTCCCTCTTTTCTGGAGCTCAGGACTAAGCAAATGGTCTCCCTTTCTACGCCTCTAACACCTTTGTTTATACTTCAGCTTTACCCTTACTTCCCAGTTGGTCAACTTCCTCAGCTTGCGATCAACACCTTCACCCAGTCACACAGGCAAGGATGGTCATAACCTTGATCTTACCCACTAGTATTACAGCTCCGTCATCCATAACTCAGTAATTCCTTTGACCATAATAACCTGTTTTACTGTCTCTGTACTTAACCTTACTAGACCTATTCTATCATCTCTGCAAGTTCCAGTTACTCTACCCTGCTCTCCCTTTCCTACCTCCAAAACAACTTTACATTGTTATCAACCCTTGAATCTCCCTTTCAAACCCCAGCCCACCACCTCCACTGCTGTTTGTGTACTGTTAAATGTTGTTGGAGAAATTAATACAATTATGCTTGGATCCCCTTTTTGTTACCCAAATCTCAGCTGGGCCTCCACTACTGCACAGTAATCCTTTTATTCTTTTTTGATTGACCATCAAACTAGCTCTTTTTTTCTTCTTCTTTCGTCATGCTACAGAAATACTCCCCAATTCCTCATTTCAAATCTGTTTTTTAAAATCCCCATTTTCTTTCTCTTTGCTTCAATCTCAGTGAATAAGGTGGCCCTTCTCATCAATGCCAACCTGTCTACTTATGAACCCTTGAACTCATCCCCACCTGTCTTCTTAAGTACCTTGACCCTTCAGTCTTCCTCTCTTCCTAATTTTTGCTTTTTTTTTTCTTTTTGGAAAGAAACTGGAGTTAAGTGACTTACCCAAAGTTACACGACTAGCTTTTTTGTGTTAAGTGTCTGAGGCTGAATTTGAATTCAGGTCCTCCTGACTCCAGGGCTGGTGCTCTATTTACTGTGCCACCTAGCTGCCCCTCTTCCTAATTTTCAACCTCTCTTTATCCATTGGCTCATTGAAAAAAAAAAAGCCTGACTTCAAAGAGCTTATAGTATAACCAAGGAAGACATATGTATATATACAAAGCAATAGATATGTATACATACATACATACATACATAAATGTAAGCACCCATTTCCATACATGCATAATGAGCTATAACATTGCCCACACTCACCTGTAGGTCACCTCTCAGCCTGCCAGGTAAATGATTACCATATTCATTGTTATCACTGTAGTTCTGAGTTAATACAGGGGTATATTTGGATGCTTCTTCATTAATTACTAAATTATATCATCTCTATCTTAATCAATTACTTCAAAGCCCCAAGACCAGCTTATTCATTCAATAAACTGGAGAACCTTCTTTCCCAAAGTGGTTACTCATATCTCCTCGAAACCCTTAATCTCCTATGAGTAAATGCCATTCAAGTTATTTGATATATGATATATTAACAATCTAATAACACAAATAATTATTTACAATGTTTTATTTGTAAGAATGATCACAGCCAGTCACTTCTAACCTTACTGTACCTGCAGATGACCTCTCCTAAAAAGAGTTCCACCATTCGTTTTTCTCAAGGTGCCAAGAAAAATCTCCTCTCAAGAATCCTTTATCCTCATCAAAAGATAAAGGTTAGGGGCGGCCAGGTAGCACAGCAAGTAAGAGCACCGGCTCCAGTGTCGGGATGACCTGGAGATCGAACCCCGGGCTCAGACACTCAGCACCACACCCAGAAATAACTGGCTGTGTAACCTTGAGCAAGTTACTTAACCCTGATTGCTTAAAAAAAAAAAAAAGAAAAAGGTTAAAATAGTTCCATTAATCAACAGTTAAGTGTTTACTATGTGCCACACACTATGTTCCATAGTGGGGATACAAAGAAAAACAGTCACTGCCCTAAAGGAACTTACATTCTAATGGAAGAGACAACATGTAAATAAGTCCAGACAAGCTAGAGAGAAGATCCTTCCAAACTGACAGTTCAAAAAGGCCAATTCCGCATCATTCCATGTGGCTCTTAAAAGCTACAGTAATAGCTACTATAGCTCCTGTAAGAGAAGCTTTTGAACAGGTGCTACATAGGAATATGCAAAGTAGTTACAAGTTAATTTTAAAGGGGAAAGCACTAACAGATGGGAAGATCAAGAAAAGCTCCATCTAGAAGGTGGTGCTTGAACCAAGTCTTAAAGGAAACTGGAGATCTAAGGAATGGGGGATGCATTCCAAGACTGGGGCACAGTCAGTACAAAGTCTATAAAGAGAGCAGAATGGGTGTGCCACATGTGAAGATTAGTTAAAGAAGCTAATTTGGCTACTCCATAGTGTGGATGAAGGAGAATAATGTGTAATAAACCTGGAATGGTAAGGAAGGAGACAGACTGTAAAACATTTTAAATGACAAAATTTACATATGACTAGAGATAATAGAGAACCACTTCTTGAGTAGAAGGGTAAGCCTTTTGCTGTAGACTCTGACAGCTGTATGGAAATAGGTTGAACCAGAAAGAGACTCAAGGCAGGGAGATGAATTAGGAGACTAGACAAGAGATGATGAAGTAAACTATGGTTGTGACTGTGAGTGGAGAAAAGGGGGAAAATGGAAGATTTTTGTTGAGGTAGAAATGAGAGGATTTGGCAACTGATTGGATATGTGGATTGAAGGTGATGGGAATATGGGGGAGTCAAGGATGGTGATGCTCTCAACAGAAATAGGAGAGTTTCAAAGAAAGTAACGAGTTCTTTTTAGGCTTGTTGAGTTTGAGATGCCTATGGGACATCTAGATCAAAATGTTTGACAGGCAGTTTGGCGACATGAGACTGGATGTCAAGGATGAGACTAGATATGCAGATATGATAGAAATAGAGATGATACTTAAAACCCACATGAGCTGATGTGTTCACTAAGGGAGGGAGTGTAGTGAGAAAAGAGAAAGCAGCCTGAGACCAGAATCTAGGAATATACCAGCAGTATTCTGGAACTAGCTCAAACCAACTCTAGAGAACTGACTGTAAAATATTCAGTGGGAGCATTTATACTAACTCAGGAATTAGCAAATTGGCTATAAATCAGGGCTTGATTTGTTTTGTTAATTGTTTAGACTTAAGAAAGTGATGGAGAAAATGTTAATAAAGTAGATTAAATTGAAAAGTGTGTTGTGTGTAAATTTTTGTTTCCAGAGAGTCGTTTATTAAATATTTACCAGCACACTCCTGGGATACACCCACAATTAGTGTGATATGTATTATGATCAGCAAAGGAGAATGAGGAGTGGTCAGAGAGGTAGGACAAGAACAAGGAGAGAACAGTCATAGCAGTTCCAGAAGGAGAAAGTATCCAAGAGGAGAAGGTGGTTGAAAGATTTGGCAATCCATTGGTAATTTTGGAGAAAGCAGTTTCAATAGGAAGCCACATTCCAAAGGATTGAGAACAAAGTGAAAGAAGAAATTAATACAAGAAGTAGTCTCCTTTTTCTAGAAAATTGAGAAATACATGTGTGTATACATACATACACTTATACATGTGTATACATAATTCACTTATATATGTACACACATAAATATACATATTATATATATATATATATCACAACTTGAGGGGATGGTGTGGTCTAGAGAGGATTGTTGTTATTTTGTAAGGACAGGGGAGACTTGGATGTGTTTTTAGGCAGCAGGGAAGGAGCCAGGAGATGGGGAGAAACTGAAGATGAGAGAAGAAGGGGAAAGAGATTGATTGTAGGGACAATTTGCTAAAGATGAGAGTGGTGGACAAGTATTAACATAGGCCTTGTTGAAGAGAAAGAAGATTAGACTGAAGTAAAGGAAGAGCCAAAGGGGGAATGATGTTAGGGCTTGTGAGATGTAGAAAGGGGAAAAGAGGGAGCTCACAAGATACAGCCTCAATTTTCTCAGTCAAGTATTGAGGCAAAGTCCTCATCTTACAGGGTGGGGAAAGGGTGGTGTTGGAGCCTGTAAGAGAGAAGAAAGAGGTTTGAAACACAACCGTGGAGGGGAGTGGTATAAAGGAGAGGGAAGTGAAAGGATTGCCTTACTGTAGTGAGGGTCTAGATAAAGATATTACCTAATGAGATGGTGATATCTAATCTAATCTAAAGATAACTAATGGGATTAGATAACATAAATTTGTGTTGGACGGATAACTTTCTACACCTCATCAGCAACCAAGAAGGATCAGAGGAGGTGGATGTAAGAGTAATGGAGGATTAGGATTTGTTAAGGCATGAGTGGTAATAACATAGGAGAGCAAAGAACACTAATTAAAGGGACCAGATTGGTAAAGGAGGAAAATGAAATTGGAACAGAGGTGACGGCCTAGAAAAGTACCAAGGGACAGAAGTATTGGAAATCAAGGATGAAGAATAATAGAGAGAAATAGAATGATATGAGGGCATGATCAAATAAAGGAATTTCAGCGTTCTTGATCTCAGAAATGTAACATCCACAGGCGTAGATGAGATGTAAGAGTAGGTTATAAGATTGAGTAGAATAAAGAAGTTCAATTTGAAGGTCTGAAGGAAGATCAGCATGTATAACAAAGTTCCCTAGTGTAAGGGCAGGAATTGTAGCAGAAAGGAAAGGAAAACTGTGATCCAGGTACTAAACATCTGAGGAAAAATGACCTGAGGGCCAGTAGATATCTGCCCCGAGGGTCTGGAATGTGGCACTAAATTTGTATAGTGTGAACCTCAAAAGAGGAGAGGTTGATGAGGGATGGCAGTAAGGAGAGAGTTAAAATGATCATGGGAAGCAAGGAATACTCTTTCTCCCTCCAAAATTAGCAGGTCCTTGTCAGTCTTCATCCCTTCCAAAACCAAACTTCTAGAAAAAGTTTTCTGAACTCATTGCTTCCACCCTTTCACTCTTTGCACCTACTTTTCCCAATCCATTCTAAAATGTCTTCTGTCCCCCATTACTCAAATGCAACTCTTGTCTCCAAGGTCACCAGTGATCTCTATTGCTAAATCCAATAGTCTTTCTCAATCCTTCTCTTGTTTACAGCATTTAATACAACTGACCATGTCTGGGTACTTTCTTCTCCCTGGGTTTTACTCTCTTCTGCCTGTCTGACCCTTCTCAGTTTCCTTTGAAGGGTCATTATCCATGTTTCTCACAACTCTACCCCATACACAGGTGTGCCCCACTTTTCTGGGTTTCTCTGGGTCTTTTCTCTAAACTCCCAGTGACTTTATTAACTCTCATAGATTCAATTATCACCCCTACACATGACTCCCAAACCTTCATATATATTCTTCATTGGTCTCCTGACCTCTAGTCTCTGAATCTCCCACTCAAATTCAACATGTCTAAAACAGTTCATTATCTTTCCCCAAAATTCATCCCCTCCCTATCATGTCAAGGAGACCACTGTGCTTCCAGTCACCCAGGTCTGTAACCTAAGAGTTATCTTCTATTCATTGCCTCCATCTCTCATGCTCTTGTATCCAATTAATTGCCTTATTGCAATTCTAAATCTTATTGGTTCCACCTCCT
Organism: Petaurus breviceps papuanus; assembly: GCF_028583685.1. NCBI lineage: Eukaryota > Metazoa > Chordata > Mammalia > Diprotodontia > Petauridae > Petaurus > Petaurus breviceps. The sequence goes on along the minus strand of NW_027185811.1, from coordinate 3,137,843 downwards.
CAACATCTCCCACACAATCACTCATATCACAATCACCCTAGTTCAAATGGAACCTGAACTTCAAAACCTAGAATACTGAAATATCTCCCAATTTTTCTCTCTTCTAGTCTCTTCCTTTTCCAATCTGTCCTCTACACAGTTGCCAAATGGATACCCTTAAAGCATCGGTCTGATCATAACATTCACCTACCCAAAAAGCTTCAATGACTTCCCATTGCCTCTGAGATAAAATATAAATTCCACTGCTTGGTTTTTTAAAGGCTTTCACAATCTAGTCCCGACCTTTCTTTCCAAACTAATACGTGACTACCTTCCCTCATGTACTCTATTATAGCCTTATCACAACTGGGCTCCTTGCTGTTGTTCTGTATGGACAACATTCCATTTCTTTCCTCAGTGATTTGTCATTGGCTCTCCCAATGCCTAGAATGCTTTACATCCTCAATGCATTTAGAGATCTTACCCATACTATCTCCATCCACTGAAATCTTGCTCTTCCCAATATCAAGGGGGTATGTTAAATCACACCCAGTTCTCCCTCCTATCACAATTTCTTTGTGATCACTTCACCCTGAAGCTCCCATTATTTCTGCTTCAGCGTCCAGTTCTGCCTTCTTGGTGGGAATTAGGACAAGAACAGTAGCAGTTCCCCTTCTTGTTTCCTCTCCCTTTTGAAGGACAAACCCCCATGGAGCTTGCATGAGAGCTTGGCAATATCTGAGAACAGTGTAGCTCAATGATAAAGGGATCAGTGCTTTGAGATAGCAGCAAGCCCTGAGCAGTCCCTTGGTCCTCCCCCCAACGCTCCAACCCATAGCAGCAATGCATCAGTTAAAGAAAGAGAGAGGAGGCAGCTAGGTGGTGCAGTGAATAGAGCACTGGCCCTGGAGTCAGGAGGACCTGAGTTCAAATGAGGCCTCAGACACTTAACACAAAACTATCTGTGTGACCTTGGGCAAATCACTTAACCCCAATTGCCCTGCCCTTCCCCCCTCCAAAAAGCAAAAAAAGAAAGAGCTTCTACTGAGTTCTCTTCCTTTGTCTCTTCAGAACTTTTCAGTCATAAAGAAGCTGGTACCCTTCCCCACTCTGACAGGCTGTTTGTTGACATATCAGTGGGGATATTTCCTGTCTAGAGTAGCCTGAACATGAGTCTTAGGTCCTTAGCTGCTGCTTCTGGTTTGTGTTCCTACCCCAGACACATTCAGCCTTAAAGGTAGCCTTGTGACTTCAAGATGTCAGTAGTCCTGGGTCCCTCACTCTGAGCTGACTGACAGCAGGAGTTTTTGACAACCATACTCTTCTCAGAGAAGCTGTCCACCAGAAGGGGAATAAGCTGAGGCCTGACCTGCTTTGCTAGAAGAGACAGACCCAAAGGGAATTATTCAGATGGTGTAGAACTAAAGTGAAGATGAAGTGCAGATTCAGCACTCCCACAAAAATGCTTCATATTTTGGTATTTTAAGTCTCTCTCAGGAGAATAAAATAGTAGTTTCAAATTGCTACTGCTTGCTTAAGTCTTCAATAATGTGTGCTTGTACTCCAGTCTTTCATGTTAGGTATTTCTTTTGATTGGAAGAAATAAATAGCTTTCCTCTACCTGATTTATATTACATATTCAGTACCCTCCTATCCCTACCCCCCTTCTCTCAACCTAGACATTAGTCACACTTAAACTTTAAGTGTTCTCCTCCCCCCTCTCCCCCCCCAACTCCCAGATTATATTGTAAAGAAACAGAATCCAAGGAAGAATCCAATCCTTCTGTTTAAAGGACAGGGTCTCACAGGATCAAACCCAGTCTGCACACCTGGGCCCAGAACAAAAGGATCCTTTAGAAGGGTAGCGAGAAGAGTGAATGTCCCAGCCCCTTCCCCCCACCCCTCAGGCCCAGCAGCAGTTTTAGTTTTGTTGAAGAAGGATAAAATTGTTAGGCTACCTAAGACATTATTAGTTGGTACAGCAGATGTCCAGACAAATAAAATCCCCCATCACTACTACACCATTCCTCTGTGCCAGCCTGGTCATTTATTGTCCAAATTCCTTATTTATCTCCTATTTCAGTCCAAGTGATTTAAACCACATCCAAAATATTCTACACCAGTGGTGTCAAAATAAAACAGAAACCTGAGCTACCAAACCCTACATATGGATACCTATGGGCCGCATATTCACTTAGAAAACCACTTGCTAACATTACATTCTACTGTGTTTTTATGTATTTTGTTAAAATATTTCCCAATTATTTTTAATCTTATTCAGGACTCATGTGGGAATGTTGTGGCCTGCAGGCCACATATTTGGCACTTCTGTTCACTATTTTTCTCCTCTCTGGTTCCTGGATTTCCTGACATGAATATATTAATCTTTATATACAATATTTTACACACAGCCTTCTTTTACCTATCTTATTCTTTAAAAAACAAAAGTACATAATCCTTCATCACCACCCAATCTGGAGGATGACTAAGGTCCAGAAGGTCCTGGTCACCACCCCATGTACCACCTGCTCTCCTCCTACCCAGCCCAGCAGAGAAATACAGTGACCAAGGTCCAAAACATACTATCCCTATGGTGACTACTAGCAATACAATGATGTGAAAAGTTATAGAGGAACCCAGAACTCCCATACCTAGTAGCAGCAAATATCTGAAAAGGTCAAAGATAAAATAATAAGGAAAAACAAATAAAAAGCAAAACTAGCTCCTTCATTCAATTCAGAATTACACAAAAAGACAGCTAAAAATCTGACAGAAGGTAAGAAAGAGTTTGTACCATGGAAGCCAGAGCTTATAGCTCTGATAAATTGACTTGAAGCCTATGAGTGAACCAGAGAAAATATGAGTCAACAGAAGAAAACACTAAACTCTATAATACTATGGGTTCACAGAACCAAAGAGGTAAACCAGATAAAGACAGTAACTACATAATAAATACAAGCAGAATCTCAAGGGGTGGAGGATAGAGGGGAAAAAGAAATAAGTTGGCCACAGGTTCTCTGAGAATGGCTGAAAGAAATGAAGCAAGAGTTAAAAAATAAAATTTAACTTGAAATAAGACACCTGAAGGGAAAAACGGTGACCAGGCCTCCAGTCTAGTGATGACCCTTACTGTACTCCTGCTGAACTCAAGCAGTGTCTATAGAGCAATACATGTGTGTGTTGGTAAGTATTTAATAACCAGGCTCTCTGGGGGAGAAATGTGTACACACACATACTTTTAAGTTTAGTCTGCATTACTAACACTTTTTAAAGTCTAGAAATCAACAAAATTATAAATCAAGCCCTGATTTGTAGCAATTGTTGATTTCTGATTCAACTGAAAATTTAACAATTGGCTCTTAAAAGCCACTTAGACTTGGCTCCAGCATATAATCATCACATCTTTCCATCTCTCTCTCTCTCTCTCTCTCTCTCTCTCTCTC
>NW_027185811.1:3127037-3134321 GCF_028583685.1 Petaurus breviceps papuanus | reverse complement strand
TCTCTCTCTCTCTCTCTCTCTCTCTCTCACACACACACACACACACACACACACACAGAGTCTGGTGTGAAAATACATTAAATAAACAAAGAAACAGAAACAGGTGTGGATAGGGAAGAGAGAGAACAGCCTTAGGGAAGGAATAGTCACAAGGGAAGTAAATATCAACTTTGGAAGGTGTGTCATAAAGTAAGAAATAGAAAGATACAAAGACACAGTGAAAGAAAGAGAGGGAGGAAGGAAGGAAGGGAAGAAACGAGGAGGGGAGGGAGGGACAGAGAGAAGAAACCAAATGCTGTGGTCTGGGGGAGGGGAAGAAATCAGCAGAAGTATAAAAGCTGACAACTTTAATTATAAATTATAGGTTGGTCAAATTCCTTTTCTTTCTCCATATCCTTTTTCTTTGCAAAAAGGGGGATAGCTGTTTAAACTATTATAGCTTAAAACTACACTAAAAATTTTGGGGATACCCTTATATAAAAAGAATTTTTCATGCTTCAGGAAAATTCAGAAAAGTGGGGATAGCAGCCATGATCTCAGACATGACAACAGGAAAAACGGACATGGGTAAAAAAAAAATCAGGGAAAATAAATCATATAGATAAACTCAGCATATATATCAGTACTTAGCATATATTCACTGAATGGCATAGATTCTAAATATTTGAAAGATAGTTAATTGAATTTCAGGGATAAATAAACAATAAAATTATCATAGTTGGTGCCATTAATATGCACCCTTCCCATCCCAGCCAGATATAACAAAAACACAAATAAGAAAGTTAAGGCCCTGGATAAGATTTCATAAAAGCTAAATATAATACCTCTCTAGTGATGACTGAATGAGAATAGAAAAGAATATGTGTATTTCTTAGTTCTTAATAACATCTTTACAAAAAACATTGACCAAATCTTATAGCATAAAAACTTCATAAACCAAAGAAGAAAAACAAAAAAAATGTTAAATACATCATTTACTGAACAAAACACAATAAAAATAATAATCAATAAAGGGTATTTGAAGAAATAATTCAAACTTAAATGCAGACTGAATAATTTAATCCTTAGGAATTGGTGGGTCAATAAAAAGGTATATTAGCAATAGATAATTTCATCAGAAAATGATAACATACAATATACCAAGATTTCTGAAATACAGCCAAACCAAAACTAAGAATAAAATTTATAATTCTTGACACTTTTATTAACTGAGAAAAGAAAAAACAAATCAATGAATTAGTCATGCATCTAAAAAAACTAGAAGAGTAACAACTCCAACTAAACACAAAAATAGAAAATTTGAAGATCAAATAAATAAACCATTGAATGATAAATAAAACTAGGTGCTAGCTTATCAGTTTTAATAAATAGACTATGAGATAATCTAATTTTTTTAAAGAAGAGAAAAACACAATTAACAATATTAAAAATAAAAAGGAAGAATTCACAACCAATTAAGAGTAAATTATTAGAAACTTTTTTTGCCAAATTATATACAAACAACAAAACTGTACAAACAAATTATATACAAACAACAAAACAAAAACTATATATATACAACAAAACTGACAACTTCAATGTAATGGATGAATATTTACAAAAATATACAAAATATCCAGATGAACAGAAGAAAAATTAGAGAGTTTAAATAACATTGATCTCAGGGTGAAAAGAATTTTTAAAAACTATAAAGGAATTTCCAAAGAGGTGGGGAAACCCAGGACTGATGTATTTACAGTGAATGACATTAAATATGAAAAAAATAACAACTTCCAATATTGTATATTTGCTTGAAAAAATAGAGAAAGAAGGACCTTACCAACCTCCTTCTACAAGATAAAGTCCTGATGCCCAAAACAGGGAGAATTAAAGAAAATAAATACAACTATACACCATTATTTTTTTTTCTTATCTGTTTTTTTGGAGGGAGGAAGGTGTTATAGGAATGTAAGTTTTTAAGATCTTCCCTGACCCTAGGTTAAGTGCACTTGGAGCCTGTGGTGGGAGGCTTGTTTTTCAGGAACGCCCACACTGCTTTGTGATTGGGCAGTGGGACAAGAGGGTTCTCTGACCCAGGAGAAGGCTATATAATCCCTGATGTGAGACTTTGTCTTGGGGCTCACTTTGAGAAGTGTTGTGTGATTTGACCATATGAGACTCTGGGCAATCATTGAGAGCCCCTTGGCTTTGAAAACCCAGATGTTGATGCCTCCCTCTCTGGTAACTGTTACTAGGTATGGATGTATGTAATGGTTGGACAGTTGGAGGCCTATCTGCTTGATCTGTTTGTCTCTCTGTCTTCTTGTAACTTCTGCCTGTAACCTGTCTGTATACTCTGAAGTTCAGGGTGCTGACTTTTCCCCTGAACTAAGTAAATGATATGTTTGATTGATTAAAGCAAGATTATTAATCCATTTTGAGTTGCTTTCCTTTAGAAAAGCAGATCTAAGAACCTGTGTTGGCAGCCATCCTGGGGATGCTGGGGTGCTTGCTGCTACAGAAGGCAGGGCAATTGGGGTTAAGTGACTTGCCCAAGGTCACACAGTTAATAAGTGTTAAGTGTCTGAGGCTGGATTTGAACTCAGGTCCTCCTGACTCCAAGGCTGGTGCTCTATTCACTGCATCACCTACCCACCCCTAGACCATTATTTCTAATGAATAGTATACAAAAACAATGAATTACTAGCAAGGTTATACCAGTTTGGATTCATACCAAGGATTCGGGGTTGATTCAAAAGGTTACTAGGTGGTGCAGTGGATGGAGTGCTGGACCTGAAGTCAGGAAGACAATTTCCCGAGTTCAATTCTGGCCTCAGACACTTACTAGCTGTGTGACCCTGGGCAAGTCACTTAACCCTATTAGTTTCAATTTCCTCCTCTGTAAAAGAGCTGGAAAAGGAAATGGCAAACCACTCCAATGTCTTTGCCAAGAAAACCCTAAATGGGGTCACCAGAGTTGGACATAACTAAAAAAATAACTGAGGGGCGGCCAGGTGGCTCAGCGAGTGGGAGCACCGGCTCCAGTGTCGGGATGACCTGGATCGAGTCCGGGCTCGGATACTCGGCACCACACCCAGAAATAACTGGCCGTGTAACCTTGAGCAAGTTACTTAACCCCGATTGCTTTAAAAAAAATAATAATAACTGAACAACAACAGCAACAATATCCCCAAAGAGACTAAAGAAAGAAGAAAAGGACCCATGTGCACTAAAATATTTTTGGCAACATTTTCTATTGTCAAAAAGGAATGGAAACAAAGAAGGAACTCACTAATTGGAGAATGGCCAAACAAATTATAATACATCAATACAATGAATATATTGGATATATAACAATATAATGGATTATTGTGCCATGAGAAATCACAAAAGGAACAGATTCGGAGAAAGCTAAGATTTGTATGAACCACCACAAAGCAAAGTGGGCAGGATCAAAAGAATAATTTATATGCCAAAAATCTTATTAAAAAATCATAGTGAAAGACTTAAAGACTATGGTCAATTCAATAACAACCATAACTTCAAAGGATTCCAACCTCTTGGCAGAGTAGTGATTGACTACAAATGAAGAATGAGATGTTCATTTTCAGGTACTGCCTGAAGGTGATTTGTTTTGCTTAAACTGTACTTATTATAAACACAAAGTTTTATTTGGGGGCAGGGAGAATTATGGGTCCATTTTACAGGGAAGGACTAGCAATACCTGTAGCAGCAAGCACCCCAGCGTCCCCAGGGTGGCTGCCAGCACAGGTTCTTAGATCTGCTTTGATAAAGGAAAGCAACTCAAAATGGGTTAACAAGCTTACTTTAATCAGTCAAACATATATCGTTTACCTCTTTCAGGGGAAAAAGGTTAGCACCCTGAACTTCAGAATATACAGACAGAATTATCAAGACAGAAACAGATCAAGTAGACAGATTTCAAACTGTCCAACCATTACATCCGTACCCAATCAACATCTGGGTTTCAAAGGGGGGGGGGGCCTCTGGACAACAGCTTCCCAGAATCCACATCAAATCACAGAACACTTCTCAAAGTGAGCCCCAAAACAAAGCCTCACATCAGGGCTTATATAGCCTTCTCCTGGCTCAGAGAATGTAACCTTTTGGACCCACTGGCCAATCAAAAAGTATCTACTGAAAAAACAAGCCTCCCTCCCCAGGCTCCCGTGCACTTTGGCCTAGGGGCAGGGAAGATCTTTAAAATTTACATTCCCATTACAATACCCCCCCAAAAAATGTCAACAAAAATGTTTTAAAATACACAGAAGAAAATTCAGAAGGGGATACAGAAAAGCCAAACTGTGCTGGAATTACCATATGTGAAAATTAATATATACTTTAAAAAACAAGCTATAAATAAGAAAGTGATATATAATCTTTTCTGTCCTTTGAAATTTCACAGTTTTTAATGTTTATCAAATTTATAATAACGAAGATTTAAAAAAATTAAATAAGGCTTAGCTTTAGTTATATTTTAGACATTGGTCTCATACCAATGCTAAGTAGAAGTGTATGGTCCCACCACCTCATTTTTACAGAGGACCGAGACTGAAAGAGTTTAATGACTTGCCCGTGGACACACAGTATGTCTCTGAGTCAGAATTTGAACTCAGGTCTTCCTGACTCCAGGCTGCAGATATTACCCACTATACCATCTCATTATCACCTTACATTAGGATCTCTAATTTACTTTTCTTATTACTTTACATTATGTATTTGTGTATAGATCTCTGAGGCCCCATCTTCTATAGCTGGTTTCTTCCTTGTATTTTGCCCGCTGTGAATTTTTGGGTATTTCTACTGTTCTTCTTCTTCCAACTTTGTAGCTATTCTCTATGATAATTAACTTGGTAGATATATATAAGCAATTTTATCCCTCCCCATTCCTTTTTAGCTTGAAGCCTTTTTTGAAAGATTTGCAAGACTCCCAGAAAATACATTTTTTGCCAATCTTTATTAATAAACATTTCTTTTTGCTCATTTTATTTGATTTTTTTTTAGATGGGAAAACATTTTTAAAAGCAATTTCATTTTCCCTGAAAATTTCAAGAGCAGAAAGACATTTAAATCTATTTACCTTGTCTTCTAAAAGGGAGACTAGACTATGATTTTTACTTAGCCATGGCAGAAAATTTCAATTTATTATGCACTTACTATTTAAAAGCATTTAGTAACCATACCTGTGTGACTACAAAATTTTAACTTGAGAGTTAACATTCTTTTACTTTTTTTTTAGCAACTTCTCATCTCATTAGCACCTTAATAGGTACAGTCAACATTTTTTTTCCTTGTCTTATCAATTTGGTCTTCTCCTTTCCCATTTAAATAGCTACTTAATAATAATCATAGGTTCAATCAGTCTAAAGCATTTATTTAGAGCTGAAAAGGACTTTAATGGTTATCTACTACAACCTTTCATTTTACAGATGAGGAAACTGAAATCCCAGAGAGGCTAAGTTAAATGGCTAAGGTCACATAGGTATTAATTGGAAAAGCTGGAATTGGAACCCAGATCCTCTGACTCCAAAGTCAACACTGTTTTCATTGTACTCTAGTTATAATTTATAATATATACAATAACACATATAGTAAATGTTTGGTAAATTTAATCAATAAGCAAAACATTAACATTTACAAAGGATAGAAAAAGAAGATTCCATGTGAAACAATCTACCATATGCAACTTGCTTTTTTAAAAAACATACATTAAATTTAACATGGTAATACCAACACTGCTTTTCTTGTCTAGGTCCCCTTCTAAATTCTCTTCTGCTCTTTTTTCTACATTTAAAAATATTTCATTGACAGTCTTTCTGTTTTCTTTAGTGTGTGTGTCATTTTATTTTTTATATCACTGTTAAAACTCCCACTCCCCCACCTCTATTCTGTTTAATGAGTAAATTCAGTCCTTTGACATTCAAGATTATAGTTGTTAAATTTAGTTTCCTCTCTATCATACCCTGTTATATTGCCTTTTAAAAAATTCAGCACAAGACATGGTTAACTTCTTTTTTTCTTGTAACAATCATATGTTAGTCTCTACACTGAGTACACATAAGCCTCCCCTTCCCAGATGAAATACTTTTTTTACTCAACTAGAGAACAATGAGGCGTGGTGAGAGAAGGAAAGTGTAGCAATTGGCTTAATGTCCCTGGACCACAATGGTTTTTTTATCCTGCGAGCCTGTCTGGCCCAATCCTTCTTTTTCCTTGGTACCTGAGAGAGAACTACCATCCCCTACCATCACAGGACCCTTTGAGAATGGAATCCTCAGTCAAATGGTACTGTATCCCTATCATACATGTACTAAATTTCTATTTCTTCCTTTTCTAGTACTGAGTAGGGTTGTCTAGGTGAAAATTCGCTTCCTTTGCTACTATTCCACTCCCATATCCCTATCAACTTTGTCTACTTTTCTTTTCCCTTCTGGAATCCTCCCTGAGATGACTTTTTGAACCTCGACAGGTTTTTATGATACTCTCTGAGATCATTCATTACAGACAATGGAATTTTTCTTTTTTTTTTTTTTATTAAAAAAATTTTTTTTGGAGAGGGGAAGGCAAGGCAATTGGGATTAAATGACTTGCCCAAGGTCACACAGCTAGTAAATGTGTCAAGTGTCTGAGGCTGGATTTGAACTCACATCCTCTTGACTCCAGTGCCAGTGCTTTGCCCCAGGACGAAGGAATTTTTCTAAATCTAAGGTCAGGAGTCTGTAAGTTGGATCTTTTGTCACTTCTTATGCACATCCCACACCCTACTTATGAAATGAAACTATGATTGTCTTCTTGCTAATCTTTTATGTCAGTCTCTCATTCTATTCCTCTGGTACCCAAAATCAAAGTTCTCTGGGATCTGCCTCAGGGTTGAAATCCCAGACCTCTTACACTGTTCCCTGTGACAATTTGACTCTATCTTCCTATATGATTCTGCATAAGCTACATAAACGCTGAGTTCCAGTCTATTGTTTGCATGATTCTGCTAGCATCCTAGATAGACTAGAATTCATTCCAATCAAAGCTGATGCTTTTTTATTTTACTTTTGCACAGGTTGGATCTAGGCACTGGGGTACCAGAACACCCATTGCCTTCACCAGAAACATTTTCAGAGAACTCTAAAGTTGCTTCAAGTTATCCCAGGTAGAGACAGTTTCTTGTCACTCAGTCCCCCAAAGTCAGAACTTCAAGAGGCTGCTAGGTTCTTTCTTCAAACATTTCTCTTAGAATGACTAGAATACAATGTCACTGGAGCTACACCATCTAGAACAGCAGTACATACA
>NW_027185811.1:3101930-3127027 GCF_028583685.1 Petaurus breviceps papuanus | reverse complement strand
ACAGTTTCTTGTCACTCAGTCCCCCAAAGTCAGAACTTCAAGAGGCTGCTAGGTTCTTTCTTCAAACATTTCTCTTAGAATGACTAGAATACAATGTCACTGGAGCTACACCATCTAGAACAGCAGTACATACATTCTCATTACAAGGTTCTATGCATCTTGGTGGGAAAAACCTATTAGGAGTGGCTCTTGAAGAGGTCATGGTAACTGTTTTGGGGGATCAGGATGCCCTTCACTGGTCTCATCTCTTTTTTCCAAAGCAGATCAACTATAGACCTCAACCTCTGGAACACCAAAATTACATTCTCTTCTCGGGCATATTAAGTCTTTGTATGGACATATTCTCTACAGTAACAGAAGGAATATCTGCTTTCTAGATTTCTTAGGATGGTAATATATGTGAATTAGGCCAGCTTATTTTTTTTCTTTTCTTTTTTTTTACTACTTTTCTGGGTGGGATAAATTTGTCCTTGGGTCCATCTTTCCCTATAGTTCCTCTGAATCCCTTCAGCTGAGTCAGCATCGACAGGGGTATTAAGGGAGGAATAGCCCTTCTGTAATGAGGGCTTGCTAAGTCCTTTTCAGGGCTGCTTATCCATCTTTGTTGTCCAATCAGTCACCCAGCTCTCCCCCGTGGCTCTAAGAAACTACAGTATTCACAGCCGCCACACTCCAGTAAAACTTTCTCAACAGATGGGCTAGACCAGGTTGAGGGTAACTGACAGGCCTCAAACCTGTTGGTAAATTAGGAAGCTGTGAAGACCCTGGCAGAATGGGCAGGTGAGAACAATTTTTGTTCTATGAAGACTGCAGAAGTAAGCGCCGTGGAGTATTTAGAGATTGGTCAGACATCAGAGATACCAAGGTCATCTACAGCATCCTAGGCCATCTTGCCACTGGACTTTGACAATTCTGGAAGAGAGAATGAAATTGATGACTTTGTATCATCATGACTTCACTCAAATCCAATTCATATGTAAGTCAAAGCATCATCCTGTGATGTCATTAGTACTCTCCAAAAACAATTTCTCTCCTTGTACCATGAATAGGAAAATGCCCTTGATGTATGGAGTCAAGCATTTCTCACAAGACATTTCTAGACTGATCTATATAACAAAGTGATTTTGCTGGTGGTAGTGGTCTTTTTGTTCTCAAAGAGGACCAATGATATTGTGAGGGTGATGTCTTGACTTACACGAGAATTGGATTCAAGGGAGGCAGAGCTGCACAAAGTTATCAGCCTTGCTCTCCCCTCAAGTCATCTGAGTCCAGTGGCAAGACAAGAGTCAAGATGACTGGTGATGACCCAGGATGCAGTGGGTGGCCTTGGCCTTTTTAAAGGAAGGTCTTTCCCAGGGCTCAGTTTATCTGAGGCAATGACTGTCCAATGACTAATGGCTAGGTAAAAACTGAGACAAAAGATAACTATATTTCAAGAAATCAAAAATGAAAACTGTGCGGAGCAAAAAGCAAACTGTCCCAGCTTTTAAAAAAAAGTATAATACAACAAAAAGAAGATTTTTCATCACCTATCAGTTTGTATAAAATATAATCATACAATAATGAAATATATAGGTCTATATTAAATACAAACTGATAGATTATATAAAATTTGAATTTTGAATACAACAAATTTTTAAAATAAAGTGAATAAAAAAAATGAAGTTTGAATAGCAGTCAATGTTCATTTTCATTTCTCAAACAGTGTGTATAGATGCTTTGGGGTCAAGCCAGCCCAGCCCTGTAGTTCCATGACTACGTGGGTCATTGTGGTTAAGTCTCTGTCCTCAGATGGTACCACCATTCTCAGTAATAGCCTCACTAGGTAGGAAATGGGGCAGCGGTTTTCCCCTCTTCGCTTAACATTTTTTTTCCAAACACCATCCATGCCACTGCTGCTGATGGCCAGGGCTATCAGGTAATTCACATTTATTTATGCAGTTGACACATATATACATATATGAGTTCACAGTTTCATTTCCTTTTGCCCTGCAAGTGCTTGGCAAAGGCAGGGTTTTTAAGGCTTTCCATTAAGCTGTGCTTGTTGTCAGGGTCAGAGGCCAACTAGTCCTATAATAGTCCTGCCACATGCCGGGCCCAGGCCTCCATTGAGACTTCCTCAGGGGACATTCCCTGGAAATGTGGCAGGATTGGGTTTATCTTTTCTGTCTATAACAATGTATACAGTTTGTAATCTGTCTCCAGGGGAAGTTTCTCTGTTGCCTTTTAGGGAGTGTTCTGGTCGCTTAATCTGCATTATTAACATTATCTTCATTACCTTCTTAAGTCTAAACAATCAACAAAACAATAAATCAAGCCCTGACTGGTAGCATTTGCTGATTTCCAAGGTGTAAATACTCAGTCTGGAAAATATAATAACCAACAGGAGACCATATGAGCTGGTTCTAACATTCCCCCTGGGACCTAGCCACCAAGGCACAGCCTGGAGAGGTGACTGTTCACCATGATGGAATTATCTTTGAGTCTTGTAGATTTGTTTTAAAATTAGCACAGTATTTAAACTCCCCAGCAGAATAAAAGGAAAGAAAAAGAATCCTTATTACAATAATTAGCTCATTTTAAACCCAGGGGCAATATAATGGTCTCTAAGAGTGGAGTTTATTTTGCAACAAAAATTGTGGGTACAATCACAATCATTTGGAGCCCTAAATTAGGAAAATTCCTAATGGTTAGGCAGAAAATTGGCCCTCTGCCTTGATTTACATTTATATCTATTTCTAGTTAACCCCCTGGCCTCTTTGTGGTTGAGGAAAGAGTTAGGTTTCTTAGAACCTCTGAGTAAGCAAGTAGAAGATTTTATTATGCTATATGTGTATAGACAGGAACTAGGAAGGGAGGCTGGGCAGGTCTTTTTTTGGAACTTCCCTTAGTCCTGGAGTAGGTGGGTGCAATTGATGGCATCAGCCTGAGTCTTTCACTCCACGATATCTATAAGACCAATGGCCATTCTCAATATCTCACTCCTCTACCACTACTTGGTTTTACCTTCTCTTTCTCCTTTTTCTGCTTAAATTCATTCTGGCTCAGCTAGGGATAATTCCATTTCTCCTTCTCTGCTTCCAAACCCTCAGAACCAATATCTGGGTATGAGAAAGCTTTTCCTTTTGATACAAGTTCCTCAGAGCATGACCAAGTTTCTCATGCAATGGCCCTGATTGACCAAAAGAGGTATGTAAGACCCTGTTCTCACCCAGATCAGAATGAGTGTCAAGTTTGTTTTTTAACCTAACAAAGGTAAGTACTATTAAGTGGTGTGAGTAATCAATGCAGTTTGTAGATTATGACTCTCAGATCTAGAATCTACTCAAATGGAAGACTGGTGGTGTCCTCAAGAGAAATTAGGAACTTAGGCGGGTAAAAGTTCAATTTTGGACGCATTGAGTTTGAGTCACCTTTGGTACATGGTCAATAAACATTTATTTAGTTCCTACTATGTGCCTGGCACTTAGCTAAGCACTAGAAATACAAATACAATCTAGTGGAGGAAGATAATACACAAAAGGATGCTGAAAAAGGGAAGAATACCTGGCAAGGCAAGCATGCTGGAGAAGTTCAGAGAAGTTCCAAAGCAGTATAACCTGGTGGGAAATGAGATGTCTGTCCTGAGCTCCCTCCTTAAATGAAGACCTGAAGAAGGTAGTGATGAGATGTGATCAAGGCTGATCACATCTCAAGGATGATAAAGTTTCCCAATAATGAGGTTCCTTAGACGTGCTGGAAAAGTCAGAGAAATCTCAAAGTAGTGCTGGTGAAAATGTCAAGTAGACAATTGGAGGGGTGGGACTGGAGATGAATATAGGATATGTAGATTTGGGAATAATCTGCATAAAGATGAAAGTCAAATCCACAGAAGCAAAAGAGATCCCACAGAGAGAGAAGAGGAGAATCAGGTGGATTTAGCAGTCTAAGCCCAAAGTTGGGATACTCATACAGTAATTAGACATCTTTTCTATTGGATGATCACTTTTGTGAAAGGGGTTTAGGGAAGTGGAAAGAACAAACTGGGACCAGAGTTCCTAGAAAGTCTCTCCAATGTACTGGAATTATAGAAATATGTTGACCTGTTTTGACAAGGTCAATTTACCTTGTCCTTAACTCCATAGCCCCCTAACAAAATCATCTTAAAAGTCATTTTTTAAAAACTCAAGTCAAGTTAGAGTCTGCTGGGTAACAGTATTTTTTTTTTTTTGTGGTGGATAAAATCAGGTTAAAAGCATTATCAAGGACGGACTTAAAGGGGGAAAAAAAGTCCCAGGAAGGTAACTTCAAGCCTGAAATATGTAGGGAAAGCAGAGAAAGGTAGGTCAACACCACCCTTTTATCTTTGCAATTATGACATAATAGGCTGCCTTATCTGTGTATGTGGGATACATACATACATATGAGTGTGTACATATTATGTGTGTGTGCATGTGTATGCTTCAAATTTCAGAATTAACACTTCCTTTCAATTTTCTAGTGTTTCTTTCCCTGAATCATTACTGGCTGCCTCTTAATCATTGTCTAGCAGCAACCTCATCTGTAGGTTTTGGCCCTACATCAGGGAATAAATTGGCTTTGGGGCTAAGTCTTTGTCTTTGAAAAGTCCTTGGAGGATGGAGAAAAAAAAGATAAATGAGGAGAGTGAAGAAGTCCTTTAGGCAGAGGGTGTCATCTGGAGGAATTGTCTCATATACAGCCAATTCCTAAAACATAAAGAACAGTTCCAAAAATAGTCACCTGAAACAAACTCCATTAGGACAGTGAGGTTTGTTAAAGCATGGGCATGGCTGTGAATGTGAGCACCTCAGCACCCAAATCTTCTCTCTTCTCTGGACTGGGTTGGCTCATTCACCCAATCTGCACTCATGTTGGCAGGTTGAGGAATTTTCGAAGAGAAGGCAGCTAAACAGCTACAAATCACTGTCAGATTAGTGGGGCTAACCCTTGTGTAGGGAAGCCATGAATTTAAAGCTCCTACCTGTAGCTCTTGAGCTCCTACCAATGTGCTTTCTATTTAAACAAGTCAGCCAAGATAACACCATTAACTCTCAATTATAAAACATTTACTAAACTGAATGCAAATCAAGACTATTCCTAGCAGCCTACCTGCAAACCCTGGTCACACCATCCCACCAATGCAAAGTATCTGTAGGGCAGAATGGGCACAAGTTTCCAGAAGCCTAGGAGGGAGGCACATAAGGAGGGAAAACTATTCCCAGAGCAATTCATGCTTCCAGACTGCAGGTTTTGGTGTCCTTGATCTCCTTAGATCACCAAAAGTCACTTTTTTTTTTATTTTTTGCTTTTTGGAGGGCAATTGGAGTTAAGTGACTTGCCCAAGGTCACATGGCTGGGTTTTTTGTGTGTGTTGTGTCTGAGTCCGGATTTGAACTCAGGTCCTCCTGACTCCAGGGCCAGTGAGCCACCTTTCCCTGGCCATTCCCTGAGCCACCTAGCCACCCCGAAAAGTCACTTTATTGATAAGGCTTCTTCTCTGCTAGTTGCTGTACTCAAACCACGACTTGACTGGCTTCTAAGGTACTCTTTTATGTTCTTTTGGCAAAAGCAGTTCTTGCAAGTCTGGGATCTATAGAGTTATTCAGATCAGCTCTCTAGGCTGAACTCTAAGAGGTTTCTCCTCAAAAACTGGCAATAAAAGAAAAAGTCAAACCCTTGAGAGGTTTTCCATCTCTCAAGCCCTAGGTGGCAGTAAAGAGCAAAGCAGGCAAATATTTCCTTTCCCCAAGTAGCTGTCAACCAGCTGAGGATTCTTCCCATTGGGTCCCAATAGAAATGCTTCCCCCATCCCCACTTCCCAGTCAGCAGCTAGAAGTGAAGTTTTTGTCCAACTAGGTTAGCAATAGATGCAAAACTTGTCTTATTCCAATCAATGCAGCAAGGGCCAATGCAAGCTCTAAATTCTTCTCTTAGCCCAGATGCTTTCTCATGAGCAGTCTGCTCAGCCGGACTCAGCTGGGCTCAGACCTCTTCAAGCAACAAGGGGTAGTCTCCTTCCTTTGCTTTTTCCATAATCTCTATTTTTGTTTGGTTGTTGACTGAATCTTGCCTCAAAGCATGCTCTCCTTATGTGAAGTGATTCACTTTTAATTTAGGGTGAGAATTTAAAATTCACATTTTTGTCAGAACTGCCACAAATAGGCAATATATAGTTGTCCCATAGCTACAAAAAAAAGTTACCAAATTTTCAGGGTTTTCCAAACCTCAACCTTAAAGTCATCATAACAGACGTGTGTGTGTGTGTGTGTGTGTGTGTGTGTGTGTACATTGCTGAGAAATAAGACACTATGGCTATTTACCTTCAGTATGTACTTTTCTCTGAGGGGTTATTTTGTCTCAGGTTGTCTAAGAACTATCTGTGTTTCTCCCCAAGGACTTTTCTCTGAGGAGTTGCTTTTTTCACATTTTCTCAGAATGGTCTGTGTTTCTTCCTCTTTCCACAAATAAAAGTATCCAAATTTGAAAGGATAGCACTTTACAAAATAAAGACTGGATAGAGAAATAACGCTACCAGCAGGATTTAGAAAAATGGAATTATTTAGTATAATAGGATGATAACTAAACAATGATATTCAGATCTACAAAGCATGATTTAATTATGACAAACTCTTCTACATCTCAGCTAACACAAAGTAAGAGAAAATGACCGTCGAGATGAAAAAGTTAGCTATAATAATTTCCTCATAGAAAATTCTCTGAGCCATTCTACTGGGTTGCTAAAAGAAGCTCTGGTTTAGAATTGACCAACAAACATTTATGAATTACCTACTTTGTGGCAAGCACTGTGGTAGGCTGAATCATAATAACAACTCACATTTCTCAGAGAGCTGACTGAGAGGTGTTCATCTTTCAGGAAAGGCAATTCAGCAGTTCAGGTGAGTTGGAGAAAAGCCAGGAGACTGGGAAGAAAAGTTTTTCTCATCTTCCCCCTGCTCTGCCCTCTCTCCTACTCCAGCCCCATTAGCACATCTACTTCCCCCAAAGAAAACAGCCCAGTCAAAAATTGGACAGTGTAGCATACCCAGGATGGCTGCTAGCACAGGTTCTTTGATCTGCTTTTCTGAAGGAAAGCAACTCAAACAAACATGTATCATTTACCTAGTTCAGGGGAAAAAGTCAGCATCCTGAACTTCAGAGAACAAAAATAGAAGTTACAAGCAGACAAGAATGCAGAGAAAATAACACAATTCAGCAGACAGGACTTCTAGCTGTCTGACCATTACTTCCATATCTAGTTAGTCACCAGAGAGAAGCACCAACATCTGGGTTTTCAAAGGGGGGGAGGGGGGCGGGGCTCAACAGCTTCCCAGAGTCTCATCTGGCTAAATCACACAACTCTTCCCAAAGCAAACCTCTTCTCAAAGGTACATATAGCCCTCTCCAGGGTCAGAGAACATCACAACACTTGACTACAAAGTAACAAAAGTTGTGCCTTCCTGAAAAACCAGCCTCCCACCCCAGGCTCCAGGTGAGTACATGCAGCCTGTTAGGGGGCAGAGTATATTTTCAAATCAGAAAAGGTCCTCAAGTTCGGGGTGGGGAAGATCTTAAAATTTCTATTACCATTACAAAGACAGTCACTTAGCCAGGTAGCACACCGAGTAAGAGCACCGGCTCCAGTGTTGGGATGACCTGGAGATCAAATCTGGGCTCAGATACTTAGCACCACACCCAGTTGTAACCTTGAGCAAGTTACTTAACCCCGATTGCTTAAAAAAAAAAACAAAAAAAACAAAGTCACTTAAAAAAAAAACCCTGAATCATAGTTGAGGGAGCAGAAACACATCCTCCAGACAGACATAAAAGCAGGCACAAGACCAGAAGCAGTTTAAGGAGCAGGGGCAAGAGGAAGAGGAATAAGTGTACGTGTATGTGTATGTATGTGTATGTGTGTGTATACATGTGTGTGTACACACATACCTACTGTGTGCCAGGATCTGTACTAAGCATTTCTCACAAATATTATCTCATTTCATTCTCACAACAACCCTGGCAGGTAGGTGTTATTATTATTCCTATATCACAGATGAGGAAGCAGGTTAAGTGACTTGTGCAGGGTCAACTATTAAGTGTCTGAGGTCAGATCTGAACTTGCGTCTTCCTGCATCCAGGCCCAGTGCTCTGTCCACTGTGCCATCAGCTGCCTGGAGCAAAGAGAGCCAGATGTGGACTTGAGAAAGTTAGCTATGGATGGTAACAGAAAGTTGAGCTGTGAAACGACATCTCTACAAAGAGAATAATGAATTTCCAAGGCCTTACAGTACTAGAGGATCACATAGCATTAGCTACATGTGTTTCCTATGCATATACCTCTGCCATCATACTCTAAGTCTGCGTTCACTCTTCCCACAGATGCTGTGTGTATTCGTGGGAGAGGGTGTGCCAGGTTTAACTGGGAAGTGTTTTGTAGCTACTACAGTAAACTATGTCAGTTTAGTAAATGCCCTTGAAATGAGCTAATTGTGTTCACCTACTTACTACCAATGGGAAGCACATCAGTAGGGAATGATGAGCTATAGTTTTAGAAGTGGCAGAGGCAGCTACCGTGTTTCCCCGATAATAATTTTTTTTGGAAAGAAAAACACCAGAGGGCTTATTTTCAGGGGAGGGCTTATGTTGTCCTGCCTCAGCTCTCCTCCGCGGCACTGCTCTCAATGGCGCCAGCAAGCAAATCACTAGGGAAGAACAGGATGATGCGCTCACTGCTGCAGCTCTGATTGGATGCAGCTCGGAGCCCGGCGTGCGTTTCACAGGGCGGGGGGAGGGTGCATACAGAGGGTACCGTAATGTAGCGTGTAGCGCAGGGGATCACCTTCACTACAGTAGCAATCTCAATAGGGCTTATTTTCGGGGGAGGGCTTATTTTAGAGGAATCTTACACAGTAAGGGGAGGGCTTATTTTTGGGATAGGTCTTATTATCGGGGAAACACAGTAGGTGGCACAGTGAATAGAGCACCAACCCTGGAGTCAGGAGGACCTGAGTTCAAATGTGGCCTCAGACACTTAACACTTACTAGCCATGTGACCTTGGGTAAGTCACTTATCCCCAACTGCCCTGCCTTACCCCCCTCTAAAAAGACCAAAAAAAAAGAAGAGTGGCCCCACAATGTGCACCTTTAAACTTGGTTATAGTGGCCTCTCACTGCCACTAGGAGACATAAAAACTGTTACTGCCAGTTAGAGGAATATCTGAAAAGTGGACCTACATCTTGAATAATTTATAAGTATAACCTTGCCTGGGGCAGAGAGATGGATGAAATTGCTTCTCAAGATCACTTTACCCCTTTGACTTCCTTCTTATAACATATTATTCCCCAAACCAAAAAGTCTCTCTTTTGAGGTAGGGTGCGTGTGCATGTGTGTGTGTGTGTGTATAAATGGCAGGACGGTTTCTACCAGCTGATGCTAAAAAATTTTCTCTCTACCTCCTCTGCTATATCTGTTGTATTCTTGTGGACTTCACCAGTACAAAATCAGTTGTCTTATAACAACAGTATTTTAAACATCTTCGAAAGACTTAAGAATTGCATTTAATGCAATGACCAACCACAATTCCAGAGGACCAATGATGAAGCACCTTCTCTACCCCTGATGGACCTCAAGGTGCAGAAAGATATGTAAATTTTTGGACATTGCCAACACAGGGATTTGTTTTGCTTGACTATGCATATTTATTACAAGGGTTTTTTTTTTTTTATTCTTTTGTCAATAGGGGGAGAGTAGATTTTGTTAATTGTTTACAATTTATTTAATTTTTTTTAGGCAGAGTCAAGTGTCTTGCTCAGGGTCACACAGCTAGCAAGTATCTGTGGCCACATTTGAACTCAGATTCTCCTGATTTATTTAACTTTAAAAAAAAAGAAAATATCAATTGCATTCCAACTTCTTACTGGCACTTAGGCTTTCTACTAATTTCTTATTCAGAGTACTTATCCCCTTATTACTATTCTGAGAAATAGGAATAAAGGGATTTGTTCTCCACACTCCTAAAGATACTATGTTACACCGTCAAAAAAGACCTGGATTGGGAGTCAGAGGACTCAAACTCAAATTCCAGCTCTGCCACTTGTGTGACCTTGGGTAAGTCACTTCTCTTGGACCTCAGTTTCCTCATGTATAAAATTAGATGATTAGACTAAATGATCTCCAAGGCCCCTTCCAGCTCTAAAGCTATGACAGTATAAATAATCTTAGTGAACCTTATTCCTTTTTTTGAATCTTCTGTAAATACTTTTTCCAGAGCAATACTAAATTGTATGGCCATGGTCACTGCTTTTGGAGAGCAAAGGAAATTGTTACTTCTTCAGACAGGTGATGATTTCGGCCCTTTTCATGCTTTAAATCCTCTTCCCTCTACTAATTCCTAATCTAATGCTTCACCATAGTGCAGAGAGAGAATGTAGGGTTCTCAAAGAGGCCAGGTCTGGTGGGGCCCACCAAGGCATTTGAGTATGGTCTGAAACATTTCAGCTCAATTCAGAGATGGGCCAAAAGACTAGCCCCACTACATGATTGATTGATTTGGCCAAAGCAATTCTCAAAAACCTACTATCAAGGCATGGAAGGGGCTTCAGTCTACCTCAGTGAAGGAAATATCCACAGCCATGACACTGTAGCTCTTTAAGTGAATATTAAAGTAAGAATCTTTGTCATTAGGAAGAAAGGAAAACTGCCTTAAGGCGATAAATAATAATGATAGCTTACATGTGTAATGGGGGTTTGCTGCATTACCAGATCACCTATTATGACATCTCTCCACAAAGAGCATGCTAGGGAATTGCATCCAGGAAAATCATGATGACATCTAAGAGATACTATATCTGTAACTGGCTAACTAACCACTTGTCAAATGTTTCAATATTGACTGCAGAGGCATTCATAAAAGCCCATTAGGTTCAGCTGTGATCTCTTTGCCTCATTCAAGCATGGAGAAATGGATAAATTACTGGACCAGGAATAAGGAAGATTTGAGTTCAAATCTGCCCTCAGACACTCACCACCTGTGTGACCCTAGGCAAGTCACTTAACAAATATTTGCATCAGTTTCCCCACCTATAAAGTGGAGATTATAATAGCACCTAAGTATTGTTGTTCGGATCAAATGAGATAATATTTATAATGCACATTGCAGACCTTAATGTGTTCTATAAATGCTAGCTACTGTTACTCACTTGCAGGGGATCTGGTGATTCCTTAGCTAATGGTGTTTGGTGAAGGGAGTGGAGTCTCTGACCTTATGTAGGAGGTCTGAAAAAGGAGGAGAGCAAGCTACAGGAAGCCAGATTCAGAGGCAGCTGTTGTACTAATATCCCAAGAAGCAAGCAGCAGTCTTCAAGAATGACCTTCTGGTCTCGTGGCAGTGAAAGCTGCGATGAAGACTGATCTGAAAGAAATGTCACCTTTGGATGTGAACTTTGGCTGTAGACCAATGCCAGGTAAGAACTGAGCTAAGTTTCAAGCTACTCTCTCAGAGAATGAGCTGGTGTTAGGGGAAAGTATGTCCTGGAGGTATTAGGGAAAGGTGGCTAGGGATAAGAAATGTTTGTATAACTGTTCTTACTCCATCTTTCGAGTAGATATCCCTTTGTAAAAGCTAATTGATTTTAAGTCATTAAATGGAACTAGGATGCCTATACGCCTAAAAATGGGAGGAATACAGCTAGTAGGGACTTGACATGGTGGCAGAAAAGAGACATGTATATGTTTCTTAAAACTTAACAAAGCACTATATACTTTACCTTGCTTATTCCTTACCAAAACCAAACCAAAACAAAAAACTACTTGGGAGGTAGTTACAAATATTATTATCCCCATAATGCAGCATTATTTTTGTATTTTAAAGATGAGGACATTGAAGCTCAAATAAGCTGTCCTGAGGGAACTCAGTGCCCTTAAGAGGGCAGTAACTATCTTCTGCTGTAACAATTAATGTAATAAGTCCACAGAGGCACACGGTGGGCATCTAATACATATTGCTGGATGACAACCAAAATTACAACTCTCTTATATTTTCCATGTTATTTACCAAAGGAAGGGTAGCAATTTTTTTTAAACAGCACTGGATTTGAAACCAGAGAGTATCAGTTTGAATCCTTGCTAAAACTTGTCTGTGATTCATCACAAATTACTGGGTAGATAGTTTTTCCAAGATGGGTTTTCCCATCTATAAAATGAGAAGGTAGGACTAGATGGGTAGCCTTTTTCATCTTTTCCAGCTCTAAACCCTATAACCTGATCTTCATCAAACTGTCCTAGGCAGAAGAGGCTTTCTTTGATAACTCTTCTCTTCCTGACATTCACCTCTCCTGGTTTTCCTTCTACCTGTCAGACCCTTTCTTCTTAGTCTCTTATTCATCCAAATCATGCCTGATAACTACTAGTCATTATTCAGGCCTGGCCTTCTTCTCTTTTTTGCTTGGTGTTTTCATCAGCTTTCATGGACTAATTTATTCTCTATGCTGATAATTCTCAGATCTACTTATCCAGCCCTAACCTTCTCTCAAACCTCCAGACTTGCATCTCCAGCTACTCATTTGGACATATATCCTATAGACATCTTACACCCAACAGGTCTAGGTCTTTCCTTCACAAGTTCTCCATTCTTCCTAACTTTTACAGTGGGCTTTTACACTATAGTCCCAGTCAGGCTCACAACCTAGGTATCATCCTTGACTCCTACCTCTCTCTCCCACCTTCCCCCCATATTCAATCAGTTGACAAGTCATGTCAAATCTATCTTCACAATGTCTTTCTTCTGTGCCTCCTTCTTTCCCCTGACACTGCCACCACCCTGGTGCAAGCCCTCATGACCTCATACTTGAACTATTAAAATAGCAGTCTACTTGTTCTCCCTGCCCCAAGTCTCTCCCCACTACATTTCACTTAGTTGTCAAATTGATCTTCCTAATGTGCAGGTTCAACCATGTCACCCCCTTATTCAATAAACTCAATAAGTGGCTCTTTATGACTTTGAGAATCAAATATAAAATCTGGTTTAGCATTTAAAGTCCTTCATTGCTTGATCTCTTCCTACTTTTCCAGTCTTGTTACACCTACTCTGGGATCTAACATTGGCCTTTTTCATTCCATTTCCTGACTCTGGGCATTTTCATTTCCAAGCCCATGACTGGAATGCTATCCCTCCTTACTCCCATTTCCTTGCTTCCTTGGTTCCCTTCAAGTCCTAGATAAAGTATTATCTTCTAGAGAAAGCCTTTCCCAATCTCCCTTAATTCTAGTGCTTTCTCTCTGCTAGCTCCAATTCACTGCATTGTTCATACACAGTTGTTTGCAAGTGGTCTCCTCTTTTAGACTTTAATACCCTTGAGAGCAGGGACTCTCTTTTATCTGCCTTACCATTCCCAATGCACATAGTAGATGCTTTGTAAGTGCTTGTTGACTAACTGATTCTGGTCTATGTCTAAAATCCTCTGAAGACAACAATTCTAGACCCATTCTTGGTGTGGGATTCATCCCAATGTTAGGAAGTCCTTCCTTATGTTGATTCTAGACCCTTCCCACGACATTAGATGCCCATTTCCTCTACTTAACCATCTGGAGGGATGACTAAACTTCAGGATTTTTTTTCTTGCTCACTGATTTTCTATATTCTTCCATTTGAGATGCCTTGGACCTAGCCCAGGGACTGATTGCATCATCTTGGTTTGAGCTCTTAGGGATGTGGCTTTCTTCCCAGCACTAGGGAGGGCAGATTGGCATCCACATCATCAGGGTGCCAGGTGCTATGCATATTAATCAGGCCCTACTACCCTGTCTTCCAGAAGCTTATAGTCTTTAGAGCCTGGAATGGAAGATACCTGTCTATTCCTTGTAAAGAAAAGAAGCAAGCATTTATTGTGCGCCAGGTGCTGTACTAAGTATTTTACACTACTATTTCATTTAATCCTCACATCCACCCTGAGAGGTAGGTGCTATCATTTTCCCACTTCATTGTTGAGGAAACT
The DNA here is from genome assembly GCF_028583685.1 of Petaurus breviceps papuanus. Taxonomy (NCBI): domain Eukaryota; kingdom Metazoa; phylum Chordata; class Mammalia; order Diprotodontia; family Petauridae; genus Petaurus; species Petaurus breviceps. Next base: position 3,113,041 of record NW_027185811.1, on the reverse strand, counting down.
GAGGTAGACAGAAATTAAGTGCCTTGACCAAGATCATGTAACTAGCTGGTGTCTGAAGCCAGATTTGAACTCAAGTTCAAAGCTACCAGTTAGTCAATAACTATGATTAGTAGAGCATGGAAGAGTGTGGAACGGAGAGAAGACCCTGGAAAATCAGTCTCTTCTTGTCTCTGACTCTGTGGGAACTAGTCCCTTCATCAGTTATGATGAAAAGCATGGGACTGATTAAAAAGGATAGTGCCACTGAACCTGTGGCAAGACTGCATTCCTAATTCTTGCATGGTAATATTTGTCCCCATTTCCTCTCATTATCCACCCCCCAAAACAAACTCCAGGAATAAGGAGTTTCCTTTAAACACAACCTATTGAGTAACTAAAGGATCAGAAGTCATCCTTCATATTTTCAAGACCTGAGTTTCCCAACTGTCTGCACTTAAATACTTTGGAATTACATTCATTCCACTGAGACCCAAAGCCACTGACTGTCCCCCAAACCTAGAATTCTCTCTCTCTTGAGCTCTGCTTTCCCCTCACTTCCCTGGCTTCCTTCAAGTCCCAGCTAAAATCCCATCTTCTATAAGAAGCCATTCCCAATGATTCCCCTTAATACTAGTGCTTTCCCTGGAGATTGTCTCTAATTTATTCTGTATAAATGTTCATAATGGTTGTCTTCATGTAGCCTACCACTTAAGAGCAGTGACTGGTTCTCTCTCTCTCTCCTTTTTTCTGTATCCCCAGTGCTTAACACAGAGAGCCTATCACATTGTAGGTGCTGAATGTCTGTTGATTTGACTTGACAAAAAAGGGTTGAGGCAAGAGTGGGGCTTTAATGCTCCAAGAACCTATATCATTTCATCATTTTAGGCCTCCTTACATCAGTACATATGACAACTGCTATCAGGATGGACTTTGAAAGTTATCATCTCTAAAAAATGTATTGCCCAGTGGTCAGCCTGGTAATGAGTTGGTAATGAGACTAGGCTGGTCCTCAGAGAGTAAATGACAATAAATCCAACACCAGGCCCATACTTAAAGCCTTTCTAACTTGAGAGAATCTGTTATGGTCTCCTGGCAAAACCTTAATGCAGAGTAGTATAATAAGAATGTAAATTTTAAAGATCTTCCCTGCCCCTAGGCTAATGTGCACCTGAAGCCTGGGGTGGGGGAGGCTTGTTTTTCAGTAGATACTTCTTGATTGGCCAGTGAGTCAATAAGGTTGTTACATTCTCTGAGCCAGGAGAAGGCTATATAAGCCCTGATGTGTAGCTTTGTTTTTGGGACTCACTTTGAGAAGTGTTCTGTGATTTGATCTGAATTCTGGGAAGCCGTTGTTGAGAGTCCCCCGGCTTTGAAAAACCCAGAATGTGGAAACCCAGATGTTGACTGGGTATGGATCTAATGGTTGGACAGTTTGGAAATCTGTCTACTTGATGTTTCTGTCTTGATAATTATGCCTGTGTACTTTGAGGTTCAGGGTGCTGACCTTTTCTCCTGAACAAGGTAAACGGTATATGTCTGACTGATTAAAGTAAGCTTGTTAACCCATTTTGAGTTGCTTTCCTTTAACAAAGCAGATCCAAGAACCTGTGGTAGCTGCAAACCCTGAGGACGCTTGGGGTGCTTGCTACTACAAGTAGTAAAAATAATATTGGAAATGCAGATGTCATGTATTTAGGTGACCTAAGATCACATATAGAGGGCAAGTCAGTATTGAGTATTTGCTTATAAGTTAAGTCAAATCAGAATCCTACCAAGAACTTTATGATAACCATCCACAAACATTTACTGTGTCAACTATTTGCAAGTTCTTGAGCTAGGTGTTGGAGATTTAAAAAGGTGGGGGATCCTCCCTTAAGGGACTTATAGCTAAGATGGGAAGAAAGTATATGTATAAAAAGATAGATAACTTGATGGAATGGGATGGGGAGATGAAGCTCCTAATCCTGAAGAATTTTTAAAGATTTCTTTCTGGAAAGCCTGAGGAAATAATTCCCATATTCCTCCCAGAGAATCATATTCTAATGATCCCAGCCATTAGAAATACAAACCTTGTCATAGAAGTGATCCCTGGCCAGGGTCCTGATATGTCAACTGCTTCCCCATTCAAGCTGACTACTCTGGACTGGGAAGACAAGAGCAGAACAGAGAGGAGGTGAGACTAGGATGAGGGGAGAGGAGCACCAGCTCTGTTCCTCGACAGCCACCTGTTCTCATCTCATCCCCTACACATTGTCTGACTGCTTGCTCTGTGATTGGGAAGCCTTTTTTTTGTCTTTTTTTTTTTTGTCTTTTGTGTCTCGAGGTTTTCTCTGCTTTGCTTTTCCCCTCCCAGCCTCCCTCCTTGTTCCTTTTTGTAGATAAACTCCCACGGGCCTCCCACAGCAGTTTCAGAATATAGCCTCCTGGGTTTGTTCTTGTTGACAAAGACTTCCAGTCCTTCTCTGAAAAAGGCTCCCCCTACCAAAATAAAAATTATCTTTTCTCAAGGAGGACTAATTCTAGTCCAAGACAGGACAATCTGAGTAAGGTCAGAGGTCACTGTCACATCCCCAGTTCATTCCACCCTTCTCAGTGTTTCTTTCCTCCCTGTTCTGCTGTCTAAGAGAGTCTGTGGGATCAGCATATACTGTGTCTTGGGAGGAGAAAGGGAAAAACTCAAAAGGGGACTTTGAACTAAGACCTTATAACCACACATCAAACAAGTTTTTGAAATCAAACCAGATGGAAAGATCAAGCTTAAGTGTTATGGAGGGGGGATCCCCACTCTCTTCTCCCATGATTCTCTTTTGGGTGGTAGTGGAAAGGATGGTTTTCACAACATAATACAGAAAGAATGAAAATCAGTCCTTAAAGGTGGAGGTGTGATAAGAAATGGAGTCAGGTCTTCTCTGAAAAGTCTCTCTTCCCCCCACCTTCCCACAAGCGGGCTGGGGTCTGGATAGAGATTCCAGAGATAAGGCCTGCCCAAGGCCTCGGGGAAACAGTAGATTGCCGGGCCCATTTTGGGCATCTGCCTCTGCCAACTAAAACTGGCCACCTGGGATCTGAAAAGGCCAGGACTTGAGATGACTAGATATTAAACAACCCCCAACCCACACAACCTCCTCTCTCGAAGGCTCTTTAAATGGGGAGTGCCCCTCCTCTGAAAAAAAGGTTATCTCTGGTGGAGGAGACTTAGTCTGGAGATTACCACCTCTCCAGGTCCATCAGGCTCTAGGAATTTGTCAACACGCATTTATTAAGCACTTAGACAAGTGGGGCGGGTTACTCGGGAAGAATAAACGCAGATCCAGCTCCCACCCAAATTCAATTGGGGGTGGGGTGGGGTGGGGCGGGGGACGGAATAGAGGAAGAAGGGTAAACTCACTTTCCCTTTACACCGCCGAACTCCTAGCACCTCCTTCAGTCATTTAAATGAGCTTCCCGGCTCATTTAAATACAGGTGTCTGCGGCTTTGATCTGGTCCACCTATGGGGCGGGGAGGGGAAAGTAGGGGAGTATGTCTAGAGCATACAAGTCTATTAGTTTAATCTGTCAGCCCCCCTCCCCCCACCGCCCCCGAGCCTGATGGAGAGTGCAGGAGGGGATGTGGGGTAGGTGCCTTGCATAGCCTCAGCTTCACTTGGAGACAAATTGCTGTTTTGGCCCCAGCGGCTCAGCTCGGCGAAGGCGGCTGCTGCGCTCCGTGGCAAACAGTGGGAGGGGGGAGGAGTCGGGAGCTGGCAGCTGGGGGGTGGGGGAAAGAAAGGAAAAGATGGGGGGGGGGGGGGGGGGGGGGCGGCGAGGGGACTCTAGAAGACGAGGAGGATGTGGGAGAGGATGGAAGAGACGCGACCTGAGAGAGAATGGACCCAGAGGTGGAGAGGCGCCTAGGAGCCGGCGAAACTCGGTTCAGGTGGCTGTCCCTAGAGGTCAGACAAGGGTCACCTCGACTATGTTCCCGGAATCCAGACTAGACAGAGGTCATTCTGATCTTTTCCCGGGTCTGCAGGCCAGACTTGTCCCCAATGGAGGGGCTGCGCTTCCCCCTCCACACACACACACATACACTGTCTCCTCCCCTTTGGGGAAAAAAAAAAGTGACTCCGTATCTTCCTGCAAAAGAACGCTGGATTTGGAGTCAGAATCTAGTGCAAACACTGGCTCTACCACTTATTCCTGGTACGACCTTGGGCAAGTCACTCCATCTCAAGAGTTTCTGAGCGGGGTTGAACTGTTTCCGAAGTCTCTTCCAGCTCTTGACAATTCTACAGCCCTAGAAGACAGGGATATTCCCTTCTCTCCTTCTCCAGCAGCCCCCTCCCCCACCCAGCAGTTGCTGGAAAGGCTCTTCTTCAGTGCAGGGGTAGAAGATAATTATCTGAGGCAAAATACGCCACCTGACCTTGCTCCCGCTTCCAGGGTTCGGAGATCAGACACATAAATCTGAGGCAGGGGTTCTTATTAAATTGGGGTTCTTGAACTTTTTGAAAAATCTATTGTGACAACTATTTTTATATAGTCGGTTTCCTTTGCAATCCAATATTTTATTTTAGGAGTTTAAAAACATTCTGAGAAGGGGTCCTTTGACTCCACTGGAATGCCGAAAAGGTCCATGACACAAAATAGGTCAAGAACCTTTGTTCTAAAGAGTTTCTCCACCGGTAAGTAGCCAAGTCTCAACACTCGGGGCCCCCTTCAAGCAACCAGAGCACCCCCTCCCCTCCTGCAGTGGCTTCTTCAATCCTTCTGCCCGCCTGTTCCCACTACCGACTATAGTTCAGCTCATTTCCTATTAAGACTTAACTGGGGAGCCCAGACTACAAGTAAGGTATCTAGTCTCCGATCTTGGGTTCGAGGCGCCACTCAGACCCTACTTTCCTAGTCCAACTCTATCTTGGGCTCTGCTAGACGGGAACTCTTTCAACTTTAGCATCTCCAAACCCTATTAGCCTTCAATTACTTCAGCCCAGGTTTCTACTTTTCAGGGGAGAATTAAGACTAGAATGAGCAGTTTCCGACCCCGAGAGTTCCCTTCCTTCCAGCTAAACCTTCTTTCCATCCCCAGGGTTTCCTGCTTCTCACCAGAGAACCTTTGGGCAAAAACTGTGTAGAAGGCTCCTCCAACAGTGGGAGAGACCAGAACCTCCTGGGCGATCTCTGCTTGGATGATCCCAGCCGCGCGAGGTGCTGGGTGGGATGAGGACCAGGAGTACTAAATGGTCACTTCCACTGCGCACCCCCTTTCCCCAATCCAGATCCCCAATCAGAGGAGCTTCAGACTTGGTACTTCTGCAGGCAGCCTGTGCCTTTAAGGAGCCAGCCCTGGCAGGGTGTGCCCTGTCTCCATGGTTACTCCGGTGCAGGCGGGCAAGTTGGTAGGGAGGGGGGGTGGGTTGGGAGCCGCATCTCTCCATCAGACCGAGGTAGGTGCAGGGACCTGGAGCGAGGCCGGAGCCCAAGTCAGTGGGAGGGAAGCGGGACCCGAACCCTGAGAGCACGGGAGGAGTCCAGAGACATGCTTCTGACCCCGACGGAGCGGACTGCCCCTCGCACTGGGGCCCCAGAGCCGTGGCTGGGCTGTGCCCCCAGACAGCTGCCCTAGGACCCGCGCCCGGGGAGACGGCGCCGGGGGCAGCGCACGGCGCCCGCTGGACTGGCGGGGCGGGGAAGGGCGCGGTAGGGCAGAGAAGGAAAGGACTGCCCACCCTCTCCCCCTCCTTCCCCGCCCCGCGCCCCGGGAGGGATGGGGCGGGAGGCAGCGGCAGCCTAAGATGCCGGCTATGAGGGGGCTCCTGGCGCCGCAGAACACCTTTCTGGACACCATCGCCACGCGCTTCGACGGGACGCGTGAGTTCACCGCACCCCTTTGCAGGCGGGACCCCTCTCCCGGTGGGAGACCCACAAACACACCAGCCTAGATTTCCAAAGAATCTCCAGTTTCCTTCCCCAAGAAGATCCCCATGGGGGCCACTTACCCCCGTTAAGGCAGGGGGGTCTTAATCTTTTTGAGCTATGGACCCCTTCGGCATTTTTGTGAAGCCCATGGACCCCTTCTCAGAATAATGCCTTTAACAATGCATAAAATAAAATACAGCGCTACAAAGGGAACCAATTATATTAAATAGGATTATAAAAATATTTTTTAAAGTTTACAGACCCCTTGAAATCTACCCCACAGACCTTGCCCTAAGATCTTCTGGCCCTTCCAGGTCCATTCCCACTTTGCAGAATTCTTGAAGATGGACCTTTGTCCAATCAAATTCTTCCTGGGAAGACCGGGGGTGGGGGGACGGGACGCTTTCGAGTGGGCGGGAGAAGAGGGGCAGAGGTAACCAGAGTCCCCCTGGTTGTAGTTGACTGAATGGTCTGGGGCTTGGGAAGGTTTGCTCACCTCGCCCGATGCCTCAGAGCGCCTTTCTCACCCTCCCCCCCCGCCCAGAAGGATGAATGGAAGGGAGGAGAGAAGCTGACCAGGCGCAGTCCCCCATCCCCCACTACCCACCTCTCAATCAGACCCTAGGGGGGGTGGGGATCCTAAATAATCGGTCTGAGGGTTCAAGGTTAGAAAAAGGAGGTTTGGAAAGGGAATGTGAAAGAGGAAACAGAAACTGGCCAGCGGGGAGCATAGCATCTCCTCACCAGCCAGAGCTTCATATCCCACCTGCATATACTCCACCAAAAAGACAAATAATCCAGCCATATTAAAGCGGCAACTGGAGAGAACAAGCAGTAAAGCTATAGTAACCTCCACCTCCACAGGAAAAAAAAGTCAAGTGTTATCAGGGTTTGGGGGCCCACACTTCCCTAGGAGTGGCTGAAGAGCCTGGAATTGGGGCTTCGGAGCAGAGCATTGGTCTGGGATACATGGCACCTAGGTACTGCTCCAGTCACCCATACCCTGGAATCAGGGGAAGTCATCAGAGTTGCACCTGGGCCAGCAGGTGTGTGTGTGCACAACTTAGTCATTGCCCATTCCATTAACCCCACTCCCTCCCAAACCATTTCCCCCAGGATGGTCTCTCCAGTCACTTGCTGAGGGATAGATGGGGGGTGGGGTGGGAAGGAAGGATGCTGGGAGCTGACGGAGCTCCCACCATCTGCCTCTCCATATGTTTGGCACCAGCCTAGCCCTCTGATTCAGCAACACCATTACCACCCCCAGCTACTTCTTCAGCCATCATCTAGGGGACCACTCTGGTTCAAATCTCAGGGCCGGGGCCAGCTAGCCAGGGCCCAGGGGTCTGTCAGTCTGGGGACTTTCCCACCCCATCCTCCTGAGACGGAACAGAATGAAGAGGGAGGAAGCAGGAAGCCTAGGAGATCTACAGAGTGGGTTAATGAGTGGAGCCAAAGAAGGATTAGGGGCAAGTAGCTAACCACGGTACACCTACACTTTCATCTAGATTTTCCAAGATGAACATAAAAGAGAGAGTCACATGTCTACACTATCCAAGATTCATTTAATAAGCCTGAAACAGGACACACACACTCCCTTAAGCCTTCTGGGAGAGATATACCAGGACAAATCAACCAACAAAAAACTAAGTGTCTCCTGTGTGCCAAGTACTGTCTAGCTGCTGGGGAAATGGACAAGTGAAATAGTACTTGGGAGCTGTCCCCTTGGCCAGAGGAGACTACAGGTGCATGCATGCACATAAACATATACATATATGTGTGTACGTGCATATCTATATGCACATACATTTCTGTTTCTATATTTATGCATATGCAAATATGTGTATATATTGTATATATAGATAGATATGTATATACAAAGTTAAAGCTGATTTTGTGGGGTAGGCACTAGTAGCTAGGCAAAACTAGAAAAACTTTTGGTAGGTATTGCTTGAGGCTTCTAGGAGTAGAGGCGTCCCAGTCTCTCTGAGTTGGGATGCCACGTGTGAGGATGGCCAGTTTGGATGGATTGTATTGTATGTGAAAGGGAGTAAGATGGAATAAAACAGGAAAAAAATCGATTGGGGCCAGTTTGTCAGGGGCTTCAGAATGCCAGAGGACTTTATATTTGATTTTAGAAGTAATAGGAAGTCACTGGAGTCTATTGGATATGGAAGTGACATTGTCAGATCTACACTTTTGTAAATTACTTTGGCAATATGTGGAGCATGGATTAGAGTTGGGAGAAATTTAAGTCGTAGAGGCCAATTAGGAAGCCACAGATGAGACGTGATGAGGACCTGAACTGGTGTGCTGAAAAGAGATGTCAGAGAAGTAGAAATAACAAGATTTGGCCATTGAATGGATATGTGGAGTGAGTAAGGAGTCAAGAATGACATAAAGTTTGTAAATCTGGTTAAAGGGGAAGAATGGCGGCAGCCTCCACCTTCTTCTAGGTTTGGGGCTGGGGCAGGGAGGAGTTTGACTTTGGATATATTGTGTTTGAGATGCCCATGGAACACCTGGTTCAAAATGCCCAACAAGCAATTGGTGATGAGAGATTGGGGCTCAGGAGATCGAGATGAGGGTTAGATATATAGCTCTGGGAGTCATCTGCTTAGAGATTATGAAACTTATGTCAACTGATGAGGTCACCAGACTTCCAGGATGTATACCCAAGGGGGGGAAGAATAGGTTAGAGGGAAGGAAGACTAGCATAAAGGGCACACAGACACTCACAACACATAAACGAGGTGAGACACTTGAGGTCACATACACACACACAGATGCTGCTGTCCAGGACAAACAGACACACCCCAGGAAAAAAAAGTACGAGGACATTAAACAACAACGGATACGTTGCTGAATTGTCTAGTATACAAACACCGTGAGTGACACAGATACTCACTTCTAGAGACTATTAACCTCAAGACACAGAATTGGAATCTGAAGAGGAACATTGCAAGCATAATCTTTCACTTAACAGTTATGCTCCCTGGTTCCAGAGCTTTACCAGGATGGAGGTAATAGTAATCCTCTACTCTCTGGTCATATCTGACACCCTTAGGGGAAGAAATGTCCTCCCCTGGGGTTATTGGAGAAAAAACCTTGGTAGAGCTGGGAGCTGGGGAATAAGGGGAAGGGAAAGAGGAATCCCAGGGGAAGGAGTAAAACCTTAGCCTCATTCTAGAGTTGGGAATCCAGACTCCAGGGTCCTTCATGATTTTTCTCCCCCTTCCCCTTCCCTAGGGTTTCTTGAAGACAACCCACAGAAATAGATTGGAAATAGAAATTGGACTGGGGGAATTCTCATCCCCAAGAGGCTGAGCCCCTCTCAGATCAAGCTGGTTAACAACCTGCCTAAGCACACTACATACATACCCATAGCCCTGCCTCTCTCTTTCCCTCCCTTCCCAGGCACACACATAACTTTCTTGCAGACACACTGTAACTTCTCTTGCAGACAGTAACTTCGTGCTGGGCAATGCCCAGGTTCGGGGATCCTTCCCTGTGGTTTACTGCTCTGATGGCTTCTGTGACCTCACCGGCTTTTCTCGGGCTGAGGTCATGCAGAGAGGTTGTGCGTGCTCCTTCCTCTATGGTCCTGACACTAGTGACCTTGTCCGTCAGCAGATCCGAAAGGCCCTAGATGAGCACAAGGAATTTAAGGCTGAACTGATTCTATACAGAAAGAGTGGTAAGCCAGGGATAACTCCTCACCTCTACCTGCCAGCTACCAGTTCCAGTTAATTCCACCTTTTCCTACTCTTCCTCTGTCTACGTCACCTTCTATCCCTTCTTTTCCCTGTCATCTATGCCTCTTCCATCCTCTCTGCCTATCTCCCCATCCTCTGTACCCCATGCCCTCCTCCCTCTCCATTTTGAGCACATCTTCCCTCTTCCATTTCCCCACTCAAAAAAAAAATTATTAGCTTAATTAGCAACAAACTGAACAAACCCTTTGCATTGTTTATATCATGTCTCTCTCCCACTCGACCTACTCATGATCCATTCATGGCGGGATAAAATGAGCTGGTCCTCTAGCCCATCCTGGAAACCCTTCTGTTTTCTCCTGGGTGGGAGAGGGCTCAGATTCTGCTACCCCCTTCCTCACTGCTAAGCTTCACACTGATAGTTCTTTCTACTATCTAAGACAAACATCCAAGGATATGCACACAAAAATAATTCTTTCTTACATATGCATGTACCTGTGCCCCCCCACACACACACTATCAGAGATTTTTGTCTCTGTCTTAGACACACTGTGACAAACTTCTACTATAGCCCCAGCCTATTCTTCTTGATCCGATCCTCAATTCAGACAAACAGTGGGTGATTCTTCCTCTTCATATGATAACCCTTCATGATATAAACAAAGCCAGTGATTAAGTCGCCTGTATCCTTTCCTTCTCTAGCCTGAATCATTCCCCCTCGCTTCTCCTTCCCTCCCCTCTTCTCCTCTCAAAGAAACTGTTTTCCCTAGGGGGAGGGTAGGAGCAGGGCCAGAGTCTTGAAGCTAGGGCAGCTGTCTTTGTGCCTAGGTCTCCCTTTCTGGTGCCTCTTGGATGTAGTGCCCATCAAGAATGAGAAAGGTGAAGTGGCCCTCTTCCTGGTCTCCCACAAGGACATCAGTGACTCCAAGAACCGCGGGGGACTAGACAACTGGAAGGAGGGAGGTGAGGATGGATGGTGGATCTGCTGAGCAGTCATTTACTGTAGGCCTCCTCCAATGGGTGGCAAAGCATTGTGACTGGTGTTGGGAGAGATCGAAAGAAAATGAAGACACAGAAGCCCCCCGTCCTCAAGGAGATTTCGTTCTTCAAGAAGGGTTGGCTTGGTGACCTGGTTATTCTGATGGGATAAGGGATAATCCATGCCAAGGGGAAATAACAGTACCTTCAGGTAGCCCTGGCTTCCCAGGCACCTAGCTGTGCTCCAGCACAGCGCTCAGCTCAGTTTAGTCAAAACCAGGCTCATTTTTTTTTTCAGAAGGCAAAACAGGAGAAGCCGCAACAACAGAAACCCCCATAAGAATGTGTAAATATAACAGCTCTATAGAATACAGGTTTATGAGCCAAAGTTAGCTGAAACTTAATCACAGAGTGGACCTGCCCAGCACAGTTTATGGTACACTCATCTCCAGTTCCTTCTCCTTACTGTTTGGGGAACCCAGCCACCATACCCCTTTGTTCAATCATAATCTCTCTCTCTCTCTCTCTCTCTCTCTCTCTCTC
>NW_027185811.1:3091787-3101920 GCF_028583685.1 Petaurus breviceps papuanus | reverse complement strand
TGTCTGTCTCTTACACACACACATACACACACTCTCTCTCTCTCTCTTTCTATCTATCTATCTATCTATCTATCTATCTATCTATCTATCTATCTATCTATCTATCTCCTTTCATCTCTCTACCTTCAGGGAAGGAAGGGGGAAGCATTTTTTTTTGGTCCCTCAGCTTGTTAGGAAAATAAATAGATTTACCCCTCACTGGAAGAAAAAATCATTAATGTTACCATTAGCTATAATTTATAGAGATCTTTAAAGTTTGAAAAGCACCTGACAAATATCTCATTTTATCCTCATGATAAACTTGGGAAGTAGATGCTATTGTCCTCATTTTACACATGAGGAAACTGAGGTAAATAGGTAAAGTGACTTGCTGAGGGTCACATAGCCAGTAAGTGTCTGAGGCCAGATTTGAACTGAGGTCTTTTTGATTTCAGGTCCAACACTCTATCTGCTACACCATTCAACTGCTTTTAGGCTAATAAACTTATAATGTTTGAATCTCTATTGTAATAATAATAGTAGTAATAGAAATAACTGTAGTACTTTGCATTTTGTATAGTGATTTAAGATTACAAATCACTTTCTTCACAGAGATAGGTAAGGCCTCATTATTATCTCCATTTGCAGATGGGAAAGCTTAAGGCTTAGAGCTTGTGATTTTTTTTGTAGTCACAAAGCTATTAAGTGTCAGAACCAGACTGCCATCTAGGTCCTCTGCCTTCTAGGTCAGCACTCTTTCTACTTCCCCAAAAAGGCCAGCACTTACTTATCCAGATTGCTTTTCTAGAGCTCTCAAGAAGGGGACCTTAAAAATGCTTCAAACAAGGCAGCCTCATATATAGGAAAGAGTATAAGATTCATGGTCAGAGAGACAAGGGCTTGAACTCTTTAAATTACTAGTAGTATGACTTTGGGATAAGATGCCCTAGTTTAACTTCAATTTCTTTATAAAACATGTGTAATGATATTTGTTTGACCTAATTCACAGGATTTTCATGAGGATAAAATAAGCAAATGGATGTGGAAGTAATTTTTAGCTATGAAGTGCCCTGCAAATGTTCCTCTCATTGGCATTGTTATAGGGTCATAAGATTGAGAACTGAAAGGGACCTTAGAAGTCATTATCTCCAAAGTCCCTAATTTTATAGATGAGTAAACTAGGCCTAGAACTGGCATTCAAATGATGGTCCCCCAATTCCAGGTCTAATATTCTTTCTCCCTTATACCTCAGCATAACCTCGGTCTGGGAGTTAGGGCATCCAGCCACCTTTGCCTGCTTGCAGAAATATCCAGGCCTCTCACTGTTGCTTGCAATCTTTCCACTTGGGTTCTTCACTCACCTGTTCCCTTCCCACTAACCCTACCTATCTCTGATGATTGGTGGCTACCTTGATCTACCCTCTGGGTTGCCATATACTATATCCTATAGTGTGTATATGCAATATCCTAGGGTTGCTAATACTGTATTCTATGATGTCCCTTCCAGTGACTGTAATCTGCTTGTTTCTAATAGATCACCATTTATTTCTTCTGGGATAGGGGGCAAGGAAGAAGAGAAAATTAGTTCATGAGTCTTCTGTCAGTCTATTGCTGGGAAGGAGAGATGCTCTTGAATAAATATTAATTAATTAATTAATTAATTGATAATTTCCCCAAGAGAATAGATTATTCAAGTCAAACTAAAAGAAAGGTACCCTGACTCACTCTATACACACATGAGACCGAAAGTATTGTGGGTTAGTTGTTTGTTTTTCTGTTTGCCCCATCATCCTCAAGGGCCCCTTTCCCACAGGTGGTGGGCGGCGTAGGTACGGCCGGTCAGGGTCCAAGGGCTTCAATGCCAATAGGCGCCGGAGCCGGGCTGTACTCTACCACCTGTCTGGGCACCTGCAGAAGCAGCCAAAAAACAAGCATAAACTCAACAAGGTTGGAAATGGGAACTGGACTGGGCTGGGCTGGGCTGGGCTGAGAGGGTGGTGAAATGGGAGAAGGGGAGAAGCAGGAATATTCAGATGTCAAGAGAGACAAATGGGCTGATGGAAAGCAGGGTGGGATTCTCATCACTACCCATAATTCCCCATCCCCTAAGCAAGACTAGATCCCAAGGGCTCAGGCCACTCTCTCCCCGACATACTCAGGAAAGAAGTAAAGAGTTCATGACCAATTCTCCTGGGCACTGTGCCCTAGAGGAGTCCCCACCTGGTAGCACTGGGGTACTGGATGTGGGAAGAGAATGTGTGTATTCCCCTAATCCTTCTCTCTATACCAGGGTGTATTTGGGGAGAAGCCAAACCTGCCTGAGTATAAAGTAGCTGCCATCCGGAAATCACCCTTTATCCTGCTGCATTGTGGGGCACTCCGGGCCACCTGGGATGGGTTCATCTTGCTTGCTACACTCTATGTAGCTGTCACCGTCCCCTACAGTGTGTGTGTCAGTGCCGCCCGGGAGCCCAGTGAGGCACGAGGTCCACCCAGTGTCTGCGACCTAGCTGTTGAAGTCCTCTTCATCCTTGGTATAGCAACATTACTCTTAAGGTTTCAGGTTTCAGTTGTCCCCTCCCACCCCAATGTAGCCTTGGCCCTCAGCAGCCAGGACCCAGGGTCCCTGTCCCTGTCAGAAGGTCCATGCCAGGGACCTTTCTTCCCCCTATCCTTCTAAGGTGTGGTCCAGACTTTCTCTAGCTCAGCCTCAATGCTTACCTCATGAGCTCCATGGAGAAAGCGGCCCAGCCTTGGTACCTTCCAGATGCTGCAGTATCCCCTTTCCCTCCCTCTGTAAGGAGTGCCTTGTCTCTCTCTGCCACCCTGTTCTTTCCATGTTGACACTCCTGTCCTCCCTGGGTTCCTTGCAGACATTGTGCTGAATTTCCGCACCACATTCGTGTCCAAGTCAGGACAGGTTGTGTTTGCCCCACGTTCTATCTGCTTCCACTACGTCACCACCTGGTTTCTACTGGATGTCATCGCTGCCCTGCCCTTTGACCTGCTGCACGCTTTTGAAGTCAATGTGGTCAGTAGGCTCAGTGCCTGATGGGAAGGGAAGCCTGGGTAGGGTGTGATCAGGGCTTTGGCATGAGCTGGCACTGAAGTGACCTCCCTCTGCCTTCCTCCAGTACTTTGGGGCTCACCTACTGAAGACAGTGAGGCTATTACGGCTGCTCCGGCTGCTTCCGAGGCTGGACCGATACTCTCAGTACAGTGCCGTGGTGCTGACGCTGCTTATGGCCGTCTTTGCCCTCCTTGCCCACTGGGTGGCCTGTATCTGGTTCTACATCGGACAGCAGGAGATTGAAAGCAGTGAATCTGAGCTCCCTGAAATCGGTACGGTGGGCGCGATGGGTACAGTGGGCACGGTGGGCACGGTGGGAAGGGGAGCACTGAAAATAGCTACTTGCAAGGACATGATGTGGGCATGTGTGTGTATGTTTGTGTGGGGTCCGTGAAACTAATTACAATATGGGTGAAGGGATCCTGAAGAGTGTATTCAGGTATCCTACCTAGGGGTGCGTCTGTAAGATACATGGCTAGTATATGGGGAGAATGTCAATCATTCATTCTTCTTTTTATATTCCTTTTAAAAAAAACTTAACTTTACCAAACCTACTGTGTGCATGGAAAGAGATATAAATGTAAATGAGATATGGTCATTGCCCTTAAAGTACTTATATAGTGATATGAAAAGAAATAAATGTAATGTTAATTGGAATATATCAAAGGCTTAAGAGTAAATTAGTCAGTCATACTAAGTGCCTTCTATTTGCCAGGAACTGTGCTAAGTACTGGAGATGCAAAGAAAGGCAAAAAACAAAACAAGCCCAGCTCTTGAGGAGCTCACAATCTTGGAGGGGAGGATACAATATGCAAACAATTGTTTACAAACAGGACATTTGGGGAGAATAAAGCACCATGAAATCAAATGAGAGAGAAGTCGCGTCTTTTTGGGGAATCAGAGAAAAGTTCACAGGGAATAATATTTTATTTGGACCTTGAATGATGAGTAGGATGTCAAATGGTAAAGCTAATTAGGGGAGGGCATTCCAGGCTTAGGGAAGAGCATGAAACAAAGGCGGAGAAATCCAGTTCATATTCTAGAAAAAGCAAAGTGTCCAGTTTGCCTGGAAAACAAGGTGTTAAGGACAGTAGTGTTAGAGAGAGGAGTCTGGAGAGAGACAGTTTGGAGCCAAGTGGGACATGATTTGGTAGACAGTGAGATGCTATGAGAGGTTGTAGAGTAGTGTATTGTGATCTCAGTTGTTTGTTAGGAAAATTAATTTGATGACCTTATTTAGAATGAGTTGAGTGTGGAGAGACTGGAAGGCTGGAGTGAAGCCAAGAAGTTATTATAGGAGGTGGGGGCCACAGATGTGGAACATGGCATATAACGTCAATTTTGTTTTGTTTTGTTTTTAATACATTGATGTTGTCATCCAGTTGTTTTCAGATGTGTCTGACTTTCTGTGACCCCATTTGGGGTTTCCTTAGCAAAGAGACTGGAATGGCTTGCCATTTCCTTCTCATGCTCATTTTACAGATAAGGAAACTGAGGCAAAGAGGTTTAAGTGACTTGCCCAGGGTCACACAACTAGTAAGTATCTGAGACCAGATTTGAACTCAGATCTTCCTGCCTCCAGGCCCTGCACTCCATCCACTGCTCACTGATGCATTGATAGCTTTTTTTTTTCTTACATGAAACCTAAATCTTTTCCTCTTTCACATCCATTATTCCCAGTTCTTCCCTCAAAGGACAAATAGAACAGATCTAATCTTTCTTCCCCAAGAGAGTCCTTTAAATGTTTGAAGCCTTCCATCATGTCCTTCAGGTAGATATTCCCAGTCCCTTCGATTTATTCTTTTGTGGAATGATCTGGAAGCTCTTCACCATCCTGGTCACCCTTCTTTGAAAACTTTCCAGTTTATCAATATTCAGATGTCCAGAAGAGAACATCATACTCCAGACATCATCTGTCTGCAGCATCAGGATTAACAATGCTTTGTTTTGGACACTATGAAGGAAAGAAAGAAACAAGCACATACTTTGTGCCAGGCACTTAATAAATATTTTGATCCACACAACAGCCCTGTGAGGTAGGTGCTGTTATTATCCTGATTTTATAATTTTGGACAGAGGTTAAGTGACTTGCCCAAGGTCACCCAGCTAGTCTATGCCTGAGGCAGGATTTGAACCCCTGATTGGAGGGTGGGGGTAGGAGTGGAGTGGATGTTCTAGGCAGAGTTTTTATCACTTTTGGGATTCCCTGACCTTTAGGGTACTATCCAGGCAGAGGGTAGTCCTCCTAAGAAGAAAAATGGTCCTGACTTTTTTACATCCTCTCTTTCTCTGTTACATGATTGAGTCTGCCACTTGGTAAAACAAAAGGCGAGGTCAGCACTCCTGAATAGACCTGCACCACCTGGGTAGCTGCCCCTGCCTCTCTTAGTGCTGCCTAAGATTTTTGACTGTCACATCACATTTTGGACAAATATTGAACTTGCAACCCACTAAAACCCCCACGTCCTTTTCACATGAGCAGCTTTCTAGTGATGTCTTCCCCCCACACACAATATTTTACGTGCTAATTAGATGTTTTGAACCAGTGTGTAAGTCTTTTTACACTTATCCCCATTAAATACCAGATTCAGCTTACATGTTCTATTTCATCAGATCTTTGGGGGCTCTTGATTCTGTCATCCGGAGTATTAACTCTCCCTCCTAGCTTTATGTCACTGGCAAATCTGAGAAGCATGAATAAGGAATTGAAATGTTATGCCACCCAGAACCAAGGACAGAGCCTTTGGGTCTTCTACTAAAAAGCTTCCAAGTTGGCATCAAACCATTTCCATTCCTTCGGTTTTGCCATTTAAGCAGGTTTGAATCCATCTATCATCTAATCCCACGTTGGTCCATCTTTTACACAAGGAAAGAGTAAGAGATGTCAAATGCTTTGCTAGGATCTAGGTCAGGAGTTCTTAACCCTTGAGTTTGTCCTGAACTCCTAAGGAAGTCTAAGGAAGCCTATGGACCCTCTCTCGCAATAAGGTTTTGAAATGCATTAAATAAAATATGTACGGCTACAAACAAAACCAGCTATGTTGAATTGTTATCAAAAATATATGTATACATATACGTGTTTATATAGACATCTATTATTTTTTTAAGTTCATGAGCCCCAGGTTAAGAACCTCCTATTTAAGTCATCCCTATAACATTTCCCAAATCTAACCTAATAATCCTGTCCCTAAAAGGAAAATGAGGTTATCTGGTATGATCTGCTTGTCACTAGTATATTTCTATCCCCAGCCTGTTGTACTCTCTTTAGCTTCTTGGGAGAGATTTGCCAACACAGATTCCAGGTTTTTTATTCTACCTATTTTTTCTTCTAGGCAGGACACAGATCCTGCCCTTTATTCTTCTCTAAATTCTTATCTCCTGGTTCTGATCTGTCTCAGGAACATTCTGAAAGATGTTGCTGGGTTTTTGTGTTCTCTTGGGAATACTTAGGATTCTGTGTTTCCTTGGTGTTGATTGATTTTCCTTTATCTTGCAATATTTATTTCCATAGGCTTGAAATCCTTTAGAAGCATTGTTACTCTTCTTCCGTTATGATTTTAGTATCTTTTCTGTTGACTTACCTACTTGTGCTCTAGGTTTTTAATTGAATTTTCTTTCTTGTGAGAGAAAGATATTTGGTGATTTTAGACTCCCCCCTGCTTATATTCCCCTGTCTCTAATTGTCTAATTTCTTCCCCTTTGACAGTAGCTTTAACCCTGGGGCTGAACCTCAAAGCTGTTTCAGACTCCTGCCACCTTGGGGAATTCATTTTTCATCAGCTTTCAGCTCTGCCCCAAGTTATTTCTAGGGTACAGGATTGGCCCCAATAGGATGCTAGACCCCATTCTGCAAAACCTATCCCCCTTTGCCCCATGATCCCTGCCCCAGTTCAGATCCTCATGTGAGATATTTGATACAAAAATTTCTTTTCTCGTTCAGCTGCTTCCCTTATTGAACTGTATTAACTTTTTTTTGGAAAAAGTTCTTCAATTTTTTATAGTTAATGTTTATATAGCATTTTAAGACTTGTAAAATATTTTACATATGCTAACATTAGATTCTCACAACAATCTTGGGAGGTAGGTGCTATTATGATTTCCATTTTATAGTTGAGGAAACTGAGGCACACAGAGGTTAAGTGACTTTCCCAGAGTGACAGAGCTAGTAAGTATCTGAAGCAGGATTTGAACTTGTCTCCCTGACTCCAGCTCTAACATTCTATTCACTGTGCCACCCAGATGCCACTTAAATTTAAGTGTGTAGCTTAAATCATAAAGTTCCTACTTACATTAAATGCATATTTAGTGGAAGTTCCACCCACTGGTCCTCTGTTTCCTGGAACTACACAATATACATTTTATTGTCTCTGAGTCTATGAGGTATACAACATGGTGTATTGGGGAAAAAATATTACTGAATCTAAAGTAAAAAAACCTGAACTGAAATCCTACTTTTGCTTTTTACTAGGTATGTGATCTTGGACAAGTCGCAGAATCATAGACGTAGAAACATAACGTACCTAAATCTAGTCCAACAACCTTGGGTTGTTTTTGTAAATTGTTATTTTAATTTTTATGGATGCCTTTTGTGGTCTTATTACATTAGTTTCCAAATATGCCTTCCCCTTTACTACCCAGAAGTATCCCTGTATTGAAGATTTTAAAAGAAAGAGAAAGAAAGGGAAGAGAGGTCTATTTTCTTACCTCCCTTCTGGAGCCATGCCTGGTCACTATAATGACACCACATTTTGTTTTTATTGCTGTTGGAGTAATTTTTCTTTCTTTCTCTTTACATTGTCTGTGTTTTTTTCCTAGTTCTTCTGACTTCACCCTACATCTTATCATACCCTAAACCCTTCGTTATTTCACTGTGGGTACTCATGCGGGATACTCCATCTTAGGTGCTCTAATAGGGCAAGGATTCTTTTTTTTTTTTTTTTTTGCTTTTCGGAGAGCAATTGGGGTTAAGTGACTTGCCTAAGGTCACATGGCTAGTTTTTGTGTTAAGTGTCTGAATCTGGATTTGAACTCAGGTCCTCCTGACTCCAGGGCTGGTGCTCTATTCATTGTGCCACCTAACCGCCTCCAGGATTCTTTTTTTTTTTTTAAACAATTTTTAGACCGAGATTTTTTTCCTTTTATTTTTTATTAAGATCTTAACAAAACACCCAATAAAATGAGCATTTCCATACACACTGTAGAACAGAAGAAAAGAATCATTCATGAAACTGCAAATCTTTATTCGGTAGAGCTTGCTGTTCTTAATTCAATATGTAACTTTCAAAGTTGTCCTACTTATCTGAGATTCCATCTGGTCTCTCTTCTCATTGAGGGAGTGGAGGGGAAGATTCTATTCCTAACCCACCTCTCTCTCCCACCAACTCTCCCCAAAAAATTGAAAAAAAAGAAAAGAATACAAAATCCTTGCAACAAATATATAGTCAAATAAAATAAATTCCAACATTGGCCATGTTAAAAAAAAACAAAAACGTATGTTTCATTTTGTATCTCTCTCAGGAGATGGGTCACATGTCATCTTCAAAACTCTGAAATCATGGATTATCACTGTATTGATCAGAGCTCTTAAGTCTCTTAAAGCTGTTTGACTTTTTAGAGTTGCTTTTCTATAAACTGTTCTGATTCTGCTCACTTTACTAAGCATCAGTTCATACAAGTCTTCCCAGGTTTCTCTGAAACCATCATTTTCATCATTTCATACTATAATTTGTATGTCCATTCCGCAGTTGATAGAGACTCCACTTAGTTTCCATTTCTTTGCCATTAGAAAAGAGACTGCTATAAGTATTTTTTCATACATATGAATCTTTTTTCTTTCTTTGATTTCTTTGGGTTGCAGGCCTTGTATATGACTAGATCAAAGAGTTTGTATATTTTTGTGACTTTTGGGGAATAGTTCCAAATTGCTCCTGGAATGGTCATACCAATTCACTGCTCCATTAAAAGAGCCCCAGTACATTAAGGTGTCTGTTTTCCTACAGCCCCTGCAATATTTGTCATTTTCTTTTTTTTCTGTCAGCTTTGTCAATCTAATGAATGGGAGATGGAACCTCAAAGTTGCTTTAATTTGTATTTCTCTAATTATTAGTGACTTGGAGCATTTTTTTAAAAATGTGGCTACTGATAGTTTTGAAAACTACCTATTCATATTCTTTGACCATTTATCTATTGAGGAACACCTCTTGTTATAAATTAAATTCAATTTAGTAAACATTTGTTAAGCGTCTACTATGTGCCAGGCACTGTGCTAAGCACTAGGGATACGAAAAGAGGTAAAAGATAATCCTTGACCTCAAGGAGTTTACAATATAATGGATTGTAATAAATTTAATAAATCCAAATCATTTCTTTATATAACTGGGAAATGAAAACTTTATCAGAGAAATCTACTGCAAAGATTTTTTTCCTAGTTAACTTTCTCTTCTAATTTGAATGGCATTGATTTTATTTATGCAAAAGCTTTTTAAATTTTATGTAATCAAAATTGTCCATTTTATCCTCTTCTTTGATCTTCTCTACATCTCTTCCCCATCCATAATTTTGAGAGGTAATTTTGTCATTGTTTCTTTAATTTGTATATGATGTGACCTTTTATCAGTCATGTATCCATTTGGAACTTATCTTGATACATAGTGTGAAATGTTGGTCTTAACCTAATTTCTGCCAGATAGCCTTGTAGGGTTTCCAGCTGTTTTTATTGAATTGTAAGTCCTTACCCCAATATCTAGGACCTTTGGGTTTATCTAACACTATGCTACCATATTTGTTTGATTCTATATCTTGTATATCTATTTTTCCCACTAATTAGCCTGTCTATTTTTAAGCCAGTATTGGATGATTTGGGGGTTTTTGTTTGTTTGGTGGGTTTTTTTGGTTTTTTTTTTTTTTTTGGAGGGCAATTGGGGTTAAGGGACTTGCCCAAAGTCACATGGCTACCGTGTTTCCCCGATAATAAGACCTATCCCGAAAATAAGCCCTCCCCTTACTGTGTAAGATTCCTCTAAAATAAGCCCTCCCCTGAAAATAAGCCCTATTGAGATTGCTACTGTAGTGAAGGTGATCCCCT
>NW_027185811.1:3082986-3091687 GCF_028583685.1 Petaurus breviceps papuanus | reverse complement strand
TCATCCTGTTCTTCCCCAGTTATTTGCTTATTGAATAAAGGTACATTTTTTTGTTCACATTTACCTGTTTATTAAAATTGCTGTCAATGTTCATTAAAATAAGCCCTCCCCTGAAAATAAGCCCTCTGGTGTTTTTCTGTCCAAAAAAAAATAATAAGACAGTGTCTTTTTATTGGGGAAACATGGTAGTAAGTGTGTCAAGTATCTGAGGCTGGATTTGAACTCAGGTCCTCCTGACTCCCGGGCCGGTGCTCTATTCGCTAGCCGTCCCATGGATGATTTTGTTTTGATGATTTTGTAGTATAGTTTGAGATCTGGTACTGCTAAGGTTCACTTTCTTCTTGACCTTTGGTTCCTCTAGATTATTTTTTTCTAGCTCTATAAAGTAATCCTTTGGTGGTTTACTATTATGACAATGAATAAGTAAGTTAATTTAGGTAGTGTTGTCATTTTTATTAGGTTGACTTGGCCTACTCATGAGCAATTAATATTTCTCCAATTACTTTTAAATGTCTTTATTTCTGTGAAGATTGTTTTGTAGTTGTATAGTTTCTGTGTATATCTCAGTAGGTAGCAAGTATTGTATATATTCTATAGTTATTTTAGATGGAATTTCTTTCTGTCACTTCCTGCTGGATTTTGTTGATAAAGTGTAGAAATACCAATGATTGGGGCAGCCTGGTGGTGCAGTGAGTAAGAGTGCCGGCCCCAGTGTCAGGAGACCTGGGATTGGTTCCAGCCTCAGATACTTAACACCCACACAAAATAACTGTCCGTGTAACTTTGAGCAAGTTACTTAACCCCAATTGCTTAGGGGTGGCCAGGTGGCGCAGTGAGTAAGAGTGCCAGCCCCAGTGTCGGGATACCTGGGATCAGTTCCGGCCTCAGATACTCGGCACCCACACACACACAATAAAAATAACTGGCTGTGTAACCTTGAGCAAGTTACTTAACCCCGATTGCTTAAAAGAAAAAAAAGAAATACCAATGATTTCTGTGGATTTATATTTTGCAATTTTGCTGCAGGTAGTAATTATTTCAGTTAATTTTTTTAGTTTACTCAGGTTCTCTAAATAAGCCATCATATTTTCTGCAAATGAATATTTGCTATGCCTGGGCTTATTCTCCAAATTTCTTTTTCTTATTTATTGCTGTAGCCAGAATTTCTAACACTATATCAAATAATAGTAGCGATGATGAATGTCCTGGCTCTACTCTTGATCTTACTAGAAGGGGACAATAGGATTTTCAGATGTTTCCCCAGGTCAGATTACCTGCTGTAAAATAACTGTTATACTTTGTAAAGTCAATGGAAGTAATTTGCTTCTCAGCATTATGGAGACATGGAGACGCATCAGGAGATTGTAACTCTCATGCTTTTGTGGGTGTTAGAAGCTTGGTGCTTTTTCACAGGAATTAATCTACAAAGGACTACTGTGTTTCCCCGATAATAAGACCTATCCCGAAAATAAGCCCTCCCCTTACTGTGTAAGATTCCTCTAAAATAAGCCCTCCCCTGAAAATAAGCCCTATTGAGATCCCCTGCGCTACACGCTACATTACGGTAACCTCTGTATGCACCGTCTCCCCCCCCCCGTGAAACGCACGCCGCACTCCGAGCTGCATCCAATCAGAGCTGCAGCAGTGAGCGTGTCATCCTGTTCTTCCCCAGTGATTTGCTTATTGAATAAAGGTACATTTTTTTGTTCACATTTATCTGTTTATTAACATTGCTGTCAGTGTTCATTAAAATAAGCCCTCCCCTGAAAATAAGCCCTCTGGTGTTTTTCTGTCCAAAAAATAATAATAAGACAGTGTCTTATTATTGGGGAAACACGGTATGAGTTGTGGAAATGTCTTTTGACTGAGTTGTTGATTCTATTGTGCAAGCTTTATACCATGATTAGAACATGTTGAAAGGTATAAAGTACAGGTAAAGGATTATAGGGATAGAGAAGCCATAATGGAAGGGGGAAGGAGCTTGGGACTAGAGGCCAAAACAGCCTCATTCCAGAACAGCATCATCAGACTGCAGATGACCAGGTTGAGGCTACCTTGTGTTACAAATGCAGACTGGATAGTCACAGCCCTGCTTACTGCATTCAAGAGGCTATTCCATCATTAATATATCAGAAGTTAAATATCACTGGACAAACACTGGGGAGCTCTGATGGGGTCATGGAGAGGGGTGACTCCACATCTGGAAGAAGGTGAGATTGTCACACTTAATCTGCCCACCTAGACTTGTAGGACCTCAAGAGCAGGGCTTGGGGAACCCTTCCCCTCCCACACCTCAACCCCCATTGCTGTGTTCCCACAAGTTGCTGGACACCTACACTTAGTTGGATATTAAACACCTTCTCCTTTGCAATCTCTACTGCTACCTGAGATAACCTAAAGCTATACTCTATTATATGACCTTTGGATCTACTACCCCATTCCCAAGAATCACTAGTTAAGGGCCATCTGCCTTACCTGTGCTTCCCAAGGTCCACTGGACTTTACCATCTGCCTTACTGCTTTGCCTCCAGACCATAAGGACCACCTGGCCTTTCCATCTACCCTGAAGTTGACCCTTCCTATATATGTTGTGTCATTTAATTAGGTTGCAAGCTTCTTAAGAACAGGGACTGTCATGTTTTTCTATTTGTATCCCCACAGTTCTTGGGATTATAGTTAGCACTTACTAAATGCTTTTCCATTGCATTCAGAAAGTTTGCCTTTGGTGATTCTCCAGTGCCTTAGGAATGGAAGGATCTTTTGAGGAAGAAATTCAGTGCAAGGACTGGAGGGCTCTTGCTGAATGAGTGGGACATAGGATATTCCTGAGGGGCAGCAACAACTGATCCTTTTAAGGGTGATCTTGGAAGATATCCTTTTCAGCTATGGAAACCCTCAAATACCATTTGAAAGAATTGGTCAGGGCGGCCAGGTAGCACAGCAAGTAAGAGCACCGGCTCCACTGTTGAGAAGACCTGGAGATCGAATCCCGGGCTCAGACACTTAGCACCCACCCAGAAACACCTGGCTGTGTAACCTTGAGCAAGTTACTTAACCCCGATTGCTTAAAAAAAAAAAAAAGAATTGGTCAGTGGCACCATCAGAGTCCCGGAGCCCATATACCTTGCCAGTAATGGTGGGACAGAAAAAGACTGGAAAGACCCAGTTTTGCTGAACAAGAGAACTAAGGTGGACTAGTACACTATGCCCCAAGTTCAAGCTGTTTGTTGGGCAGCCAGTGGTTTTCAGTATTTTAATTATGCAGTAAATACTACTAGATCTCTGTGGCAGAGGAAACTAGAGAATATAACTTTCTGGTTAGCCAAGAGTATTCCAGTTTCAGAGTATGCCTCAAAGAATCCAATTTTAACAGCTTATGGAGAAGGTGGTGAAATATATGAACTATTTGGAAGTGCTGGTATACCTAGATAATCTCCTTGGCTTTGGAAAGACCTTGGGACATCACGAAAAAGACTAAACAAAGTGTCAGATTGGCTAGAAGGTGGTCTGAAGTGGTCACATGTTATTGGGCCAGTTTTGCATAGTCTCTGTCACATGTTTCATGGAATGAACAATGAACCAGAGAAGACAAGAGTGCTCACCAACTCACCATGTCCAAAGAACCTCCATCAACTCATGACTTTTCTAGGATTCAATGGCTATTATCAAAAATTTGTGATGGGGGCGGCCAGGTGGCTCAGTGAGTAAGAGCACCAGCTCCAGTGTCGGGATGACCTGGAGATTGAATCCCAGGCTCAGATACTCAGCACCACACCCAGAAATAACTGGCCGTGTAACCTTGAGCAAGTTGCTTAACCCCAATTGCTTTAAAAAAAATTTGTGATGAATTATGCTATCATTGTTAGGCCATTTATTGATCTCACTTGTGGATATATGATTGTAGAGAACCAAAGAAGAAGGGCAAGAAAGGTAAATCTGGTATGGTTCTTTCAACATTATTTGGAGATCATTGGGATGAGGAATGTGAATAAGATTTTGAAGACCTGGTCAAATATTTCACACCTCTGCTAGTTTTGCCCTTTATCTTGAACACTCATGCTAGCCTGGTGGGCCAAGGAACAGTCTTGTATCTGGAAAATAATGGTCACTGGAAATCTGTTGTGTTCACCAGTAGAAGTGTTTCACTGACAGTGAAACTTGGCATCCCATACATGAACTGGAGTTCTTGACTTTGAGGTGGACCATCACTGAGAAGTTCAAAGGCTTTGTATATAGAACTAAACTTAAATTATGGATTTACCACAATCTACTACCATATATTTTGGGCAGTACCAAGTTGGAATATTATCTGCCAGAGAATGGGGAGCAGCATTAACTAACCATGGGTTCAATAAGCTTGGTCAGGGAGGATGAATGTGAATAGAGATGCTCTGTCTTATAGCCCATACTAGCCCAGAGCTGTGGTCATAGCCCTGGAAGGGGTGAAAGCTATTTGTGATACCCAGAGGGTTGACCTTCGACACCCATAGTACCTCCCTCCTCCAACTGTCCAATGAAGAGAGGTGATTTTTCTCATTTCTTTTCAGGTCATTAATAATAGGTTAATTAATAATGACTGCAAACTCAATAGGGGTCAGTGTGAAGTAAAAATCAAAAGAACTAATGCAATTTTGGATCAGTTGAAGGAACTGGGAGATGTTTAACTGGAGAAAAGTAAACTGGGAGCATGGGGGAAGGCATGATAGTTGTGTTCAGGTGTTTGAAGTACTGTCATCTGGAGAAGGGACTAGATTTTTTTCTGTTTGACCCAGAGGTCAGAAACAGGATCGAGTGGAATTTGCAAAGAGGCCAATTTAGGCTTGACATCAGGAAAGCCTTCCTAATGGTGCTGTCCCAAAGTGGAAAGTGGGGCAGCTAGGTGGCACAGTGAACAGAGCACCAGCCCTGGAGTCAGGAGGACCTGAGTTCAAATTCGACCTCAGACACCTGACACACTTACCGCCTGTGTGATCTTGGGCAAGTCACTTAACCCCAATTGCCCTGCCTTCCCCCCTCCAAAAAAAAAATTTAAATCAAAGTGGAATGGCCTGATTTGAGAAGTAGTAGATTTACACTCCCTAAGAGGTCTCCAAGTGGGGGGCAATGGTAATATGCTAAAGAGGGGATATTTTTGCCTTGGGGTTACATTAGATAACTACTGATATCCCTTCCAACTCAAAATTCTGTGATTCTGTAATTACAGAGTAGTTAGGTTTGGGTTTCAATCAGTAAACATTTATTAAGCACCTACTGTGTACCAGGCACTGTGCTAGGCATTCTTTCTATTTATATGGTGGTTGTCACCATTGTGCAATATTTTTTTCCTGGTTCTCCTTACTTTACTCTGCATCAGTTCACATGAGTCTTTCCATGTTTCTCTGAATTCTTCATACTTATAATTTCTTATAGAGTGGTAATATCCCGTTTCATTCATATGCCACAACTTCTTTAGTCATTCCCTGTTCAATAGGCATCTCCTTTGTTTCCAGTTCTTTGCTTCCACGCAAAGTGCTGCCATAAATATTCTAGTGTATATAGGACTTTTCTTTCTATCTCTAATCAGTATATACTTCTTTCTGAAACTTAAGAAGTAGATTAATTAAGATACCTTATGGGAAACTTAAGCTCTGAATTCTTCCCCTTTTTATCTAGCCTTACTTTATCTCTAGGGAAGTTTCAAGTGTCCCAAAGCTGAATCCTAACCCCCTAACACCAGTGAAAGTCTCAGTCACATAACAGGGGTCATTCTCATCAATTTTGGGGGCTCCTATTTACCAGAGTTCTTGAGACTTTCTGGAAATACATCAGGGTCCTTCGCTTCTCTGGAACCTTCCTGGGAGTTCCCTTGTCCAAGCAGGTCCTTGATCGACCAGTCAGTAAACAGTTATTAAGTGTTTACTCTGTTCCAGGCCCTATCCTAAGCAATGGAGATAGAAAAGAAGGCAGAAGAAAATCTCTTTCCTCAAGGAGCTTACAGTCTAATGGATGCCACACACTTATGGGTTCTCTCATTTGACTAGATGGCAGTCACTGGTCAGAACCCCCAGTTTTATCTGGGCTTACCCCTTCAACAGATACTCTGTAGCCATCTGGACATTTCTAAGGAATGGAATAAGGATCCCAGGAATAGAAGAGATCGTCCCCATGCAAGATCTGAGATCTATTCACAACAACCACCATATAATAACTCATTCTTATGGCATTTTGAAGTTTACTGAGGCCCCGAGTGAAGTAGTTAGTGATTGTTAGAACCAGAGCCTGCTTCAAACCTGGTTCTCTTGACTATGAGGCCAGTACTCTTTCCAGAATCCCTGAGGGGCAGCCCCTTCTGAATATCTCTTTAATTGTTATGTTTCTTTCCTAAACCAGTTAGGAATTTCCCTTTCTTTTCTTTTTTAGCTCACCAAGAGACAGGTTGTGATTTCCAAAAGGGATTTACTAACATTCAGCTTCAATTCAGCAGCTTTTAGACCTCTTCTATCTGGAGTCACTGGGCTGGGTGTGGGTGATGCCAGGGTAAGTGAAACTCCAGACTTTCCTGTCAAAGAGCTTAGAGGAAGGGAGGGGAAGGGAATGAGCATTTGTATAGAATCTATGATGCGCCAGGTCCTAGGCTCAGCGCTTTTTATGAATATCTCATTTTATCCTCCCAACAACCCTGGGAGGTATGATCTCCATTTTATAGTCAAGAAAACTGAGACAAAAGAGGCTAAGTGACTTGCCCAAGGCCACACAGCTAGTAAGTGTTGGAGGCCAAATTTGAACTCAGGTCTTTCTTGATCACAGGCCCAGCAATTTATCCACTACAACACCTAGCTGCCTCCAGCTAAGCTGGAGATGCCCACAGGAGCACAGGGAGGGAGGCAGGGACAATGAAAGGGTAGTAGCCAGCCACTCAGGAACCAGGACTGATATCTCCAAACTTGGGCAGCCCACTGATCATGTGACACTGGAGTCTGACACCTCCAAAGCAGGACTGGCAGAGGTCAGGGAAGGGCTCTTGCAGAGATTCTTGGAGATGATGGTCTTTGTGCCTTTGTAGGAAACTGAGAAAGATGAGACTTGACAAACCAGAGATTTTTCTATACTACCACATTAATAGAACTGCCAAATTACAAATCACAGGAATCCTACCATAAATTTCCCCGAATTTGGCCTAAAAATCTGGCACAAGATTCTCAGATTCCCATCAGACTAGCTTCTAGCCTGGTCCTCTTATGCCTCCACCATCCTTCCTCTTGAGAAATCCCTACGTCAGCCTTCACCTGCCTATGCTGACCTCTCCATGCTCAGGTTCATCTTCCAAAAAAGCTGGCACCCCTCAGGACCCTTAAGCACCAGATTCCAGTGCTTCTAGTCCTGACCATGAGCAAGGCTCCTTCCAGATAGATTGCCTTAGGACTTAGGACACACACACACACACACACCATACCAGGGATACTCATGGACTGATACACCATTAGAGCTTAAAGTAGCCTTGAAAATTATCTAGTCCTAGAATATTTCTTCTACCAACTTCTTTCTACTGAGTAAACCCTTAAGGGAACATGATATTCTTCCTTCCCATCTCCAACACCTTGAATTTTCCTGAATTGATGGTGAAGATGCTTCTCAGAGAGGGAAGCACTGTTGATGGACATAATGTTCTTGACCCCCTTCTCAGCCAGCTATTACTGCCTAGATAACTTGACTCTCGATCCTGCCGATTTCCAGGCATCTAGGTCTTAGATCTAGAACCCATCTTTTCCTCCCTCATCTGAAGTTGGGGCAACTTTAGGGACTGAGCTACCCAACTGCCCTTCTCCTTCTAGGATATTGGTGGCCCCTGGTCCTCCCCCTCCCACAATTGTCTGGATAACTCCCATCGTGAGCTGAACAATCTTCCTAGTCAGAGGGGACATCAGAGGTCATCTAATCAAATTCCTGCCTGCACAGAATCCCCACCCTCACCCCAACATCCTCAGTGAATAGTCATCCAGCCTCCACCTGAATACTTCCAGTGACAGGGAAATCACTGTTTCTTGAGGCATTTCTCTCCATTTGGAGCAGCTCCAATTATTGTGAAGTTTTTCTTTTGTGTTGGGTTGAAATGTGCCTCCCTTCTGGTCCTTGAATTTTGCTGGGCTCAAGCAGGATAAATCTAATCCCTCTTTCCCATGACCACCCTTCAAGTATCAAGATCATTTAGTTGAATGAAGAAACTTAGGTTCAGAGAGAGTAAGAAGCTTGACAAAATTCACTCATGTAGCAAGGTTGGATTTTAACTCAATCCTCCATGTCTGAAGACATCTACATCATGCTTCTGCCTGAGTCTTCTTAAAAATCATCATTCCTGGTTGTTTTGAGGAATCGTTATATGACAAGACCCTGAGCTCCCTAACCACTCTGCTCACTTTCCTCTGGAAATAGTCTATGTTATCAATGTCCCTTCTAGTATTCTCAAGTGAAAGGGGTTTTAATTCTTTTATTAGAACACATGATAATCTGGAAATTAAAGAGATTTATTTTATTGTAGGGTCAGAAAGCATAGATTAGAAGGGACCTTAGGAATCATCTTGTCCAACCTCCTGATTTTACAGAAGAGGAAACTGAAATTCAAAGTTACACATGAGCCTTTGCAGTAGGAAGAGCTGGGGATTTGATGTTGGGTGTTCTGACCCCACATCCAGTGCTCTTTCCATCGTACAGGTTATTGGGAGCT
>NW_027185811.1:2958420-3082976 GCF_028583685.1 Petaurus breviceps papuanus | reverse complement strand
TATAAGGATCAAGGGAGACATTAGCAGTATATTGTAAAGGCCACATAGAACATATGAGTCATTGGAAATGTGTGGGCATCAAAAAGAATCCATACATGGGGACCATGGAGAACATGGGAGAGGAGTCATAGGGCATGGGGGAAGGACAGATCATGTGGGACCTGGGGGAGTTGCACCTGGAGCGCTATCCCCACCCCCTTGACCTTCTGCCATGCCCCTCTCGCCAGTCATTGTCAACCCTAAAGTTCCTTCCCCAGGAATACTAAGGATTTGAGGAGAAGTCTCAAAACAACTGCCCTTGTCAGGCCCCACTGAAACTTCATGCTGCCTAACCTTAATGCTACTCTAGCCATTCCCTTATTCATTATCTGCTGCCTCAATGAATTCCCCACGGCAGCTGTTCCAAATCTTGTATGATTTCTTTCTGCTTTCCCTCCTTCCTCTTCCCACCCCTCCAAACACACTTTCAGCAGATGATCTCCCTTCCCATGAGATTTTGAAGAGCCTTCCAGCTTAAGATTCCCTCAACTATCCTCCTTTCTACCTCTGAAAGTCTCAGTATATTTCACTGACCCATCTCTCTTTAGAGGGCAAAATAGTGCTCTCTCTCCCTTCTCACTCCTCTCTTTCACTCTTTCCCTCCCCCTTCTTTCCCCGCTCTCCTCTCCTCTTCCCTCCCTATTCTCCCTCCCTCCCTCTCTCTCTCTCTTTCTCTCTCTCTCTCCTCTCATTCTAACCACTCTTTCCCTATGGCTCTTCTTCCTCCTTTCACCTCCTCCATGTGAGTGTTCCCCTTCTGTCCTAGACCCCTCTTCTCATCCCATGCATTCTCCTTCCTTGCAAATTCTCATCTATTCCGATGGCACCAGTGATCACTCACATGCTGCAACTTTTGCATCCTTGGATTACTCAGATCTCTATCTCTGATTCTAATCTCAGGTGGTCAGTGTCCTCTAATCTGGCCCCAGCCTATCTTCTCAGCCATGTCTTCCTCTACTCTGTACACAACGTTTGTAGATCTGACCAAGGTCTTTGATACTGTCAGTTGTGAGGGCTTATGGAAAATTATGTCAAAATTTGGTTACCTGGAGAAGTGTTGTACATCAATTTCATGACGGCATGCTTGCCCAGGTTCTCGATAATGTACAATGCTCAATTGCCTTCCCAATCACCAGTGGAGTGAAACAAGGCTGTGTGCTTACTCCCATGCTTTTCAGCATGATGTTTTCAGCCATGCTGTCAAATGCACGAAGGTCAGCTACTAAACTGATGATAAATTCTCGGATTTGAAAAGGCTGCAAACCAAAACCAAGGTAGAGGGAGTGTTGGTGCATATGATTATGCACTCAATACAATTGAGATGCTCTGAAGCTGAGATGCAAAAAGTATGGATCGATTCTCTGCTGCTTGAGCTAATTTCAGCCTAACAATTAACACCAAGAAAACACAGGTGTTTCATAAGCCGCCACCACACCATCCATATGTGGAACCATCGGTGACAGCAAATGGAGCAGCTTTGAATGCTGTGGATAAGCTCACTTGCCTTGGTAGTGTACTGTCCAGGGATGTGCTTTCCATTGATAATGAGACTGATGCACACATTGTCAGAGCTAGCTCAGTGTTTGGGAAACTCCAGACTGAAGGTCTGTGGAGCCATTGTGTTGACTTCACTGTACATAGTAGGCACATAATAAATGCTTTTGAATGATTGGGTGGATAGAGGATGGATAAATAAAAAAGGGAATGATTGTGTGAGGACCAATGAGCCACAGGTAGTGAAGCGTCATAGGAAGTGTGGAGGGATCTTCAAGAATGTGTATGGGAGGAGGAAGAGTTTCTCACAAAATGGTGGGATTGTGGGTGGTATGTGTATCCTGCTCCTATGTGCCGTGGTTCCTGAGGCACTGGAGCGACCTCTGCAATCTTCCTTATGCCCTTAGTCCTGGGGGTGCCTGTGATGTCATTTTCTCTTCTCTAAAGCTCCTAGAAGGGAAACCCAAGCTCCTATGGGGCTCTCCTAAAGCTTACAGAGTGGGAGGGGTCCCTGTAGGACATCTGCATCTCCTAGATTAGGGTTCAGGATAGACCCCTCAGGAAGCAATGTCCTCAAGGCTCACACCTCTCTAATCTCAGGCTAATCCCAGAGCCTCAATGAGGAGAGCTGGTACCAGATACACAGAAGAATGAGCCTAGAAATTCAACAGCCAGCTGCATGTGTGCACCTGTTGGGATGGGCACACCTACTCTTTGGGAGGGCAAAGCTTTCTGGAGGAGACGGGCCAAGCAAATGGTTCAGCTGTTCCCAGCCAAAATGATGGTTGAGAGGACAGACAAGGCTTTTCTTGGCCCAAGTGGGCAGAAGCATAACAGATTAGATCAGTGGTCAGTAGTTTATTCTGTCTTAGTTTCCTCTCTTCATATTCCCAGGAATCTTCTTTTACCCTGTATATGAGCCCATCCTGCCAAACAAACCTATAGGAGAATTATTTCTGACACTGTGAATAAGGTATAAATACACCACCTACACTGCTAGCCCAGCTCTCTTTGACACCAGAGGCTATAAGAGCTGGGTAAGGACATTGCAGCCCATACCACTGGGTGAAGCCTAGCCCTAGTGTACCTCGTACTGCCTGGTTAGATGGAGTCTGTGGATGATGCTTTCTTTATATGGATTGAAAACTAGTATATTGTGGGACTAGGAAGGGAAGGAAGGAAGAAAAAAGGGAAGGACGGAAGGGAGAAAGGACGGAAGGAAGGAAGGAAGGAAGGAAGGAAGGAAGGAAGGAAGGAAGGAAGGAAGGAAGGAGGGAGGGAGGGAAGGAGGGAGGTAGGAAAGAGCACCTACTACATAATAGCCACTCAGCTATGTGCTTTACAAATGTCTCATTTGAGGGGAAGGGTTGAATGCAGGGAAAGAGGAGATGGAAGGAAGATGGGGGAGAGGAGAAGGCTAAATAATACTAATAACTTAGCTATAAGTTTTACAAAGTGTTTTGCTCAGAATTTGTATGAGGTAGGTACTGCAAATGTTATTTTTGCCATTTATCAAACAAGAAACTGCGGCTCAAAGAATTTACATGACTGGCCCAAGGTCACACAGCTAATGTTGAAACTTGATTTGGAACTTGGGTCTTTTGCTGCCCATCCCAGAATTCTCTCTGCTATGCTGTGTATGCCTGTGGTCAGCATGGCAGAACATGTGAGCAGACACACCATCCATGTTTGGACCTGGCGAGATATCCATGTGGCCCAAGACTGCCCCTGATCCCACAGCCCACTACTTTGCTTCTGTTCATGACCTCCGCTCTGATCTCCTGCTCCACCCCTGACCTAGGTTGGCTGCAGGAACTGGCCAGACGACTGGAGACACCCTACTACCTGGTGGGGCGAGGCAGGCCTGTGGGCAACAGCTCTGGCCTGGGCGACAACTGCAGCAGCAGTGGAAACATTGAAGCCAATGGGACTGGGCTGGCATTGCTGGGGGGCCCATCCCTGCGCAGTGCCTACATTACCTCCCTCTACTTCGCACTGAGCAGCCTTACCAGTGTCGGCTTTGGCAACGTGTCGGCCAACACGGACACGGAGAAGATTTTTTCCATCTGCACCATGCTGATTGGGGGTGAGACCCCCTAGGTTCCCCACTCTGGGCCCCTCTGTCTTGGCCATATTAGACTTCCTACCACACATTGCCTGCCCCTGGCCTCATCCACCTCAGGGCCCCTGTCTTAGGATTTTCAGCCTTTTCCAACATTGTTCCCTTCCCGGTTTCATGCCCTTCACCACTCATCAAACTTTTGCTTCCTCTGGACTCCCTGCTTCAGATTCCCCACCTTTGATCCCTACCCAAGATACCTGGACCTTCCTTTTGTATTGGAATTCCTTGCTAAGGGCTTCCTGATGATTTGAAAGATGGGGGAGGCAGCTAGACCCCTGCATGTTGAGGAGCAGGGTCCCAAGACTTGTGAAGCCCACGGGGCACCTGCATGCCAGCAGTGGGCCCTGGGCCCAGAAGAGTGTGGGGGAATACCCATGTTAGAGGAATAGAGGGAAGGGGGGAGGCATGTGCCTGAGAGGTCCTGGGGTCCAAGTCTGATGGTGACCCCCAAGATGTGATGCCCCTCTCCTTCAGCGCTGATGCATGCAGTGGTGTTTGGGAATGTGACGGCCATCATCCAGCGAATGTACGCCCGCCGCTTCCTCTACCACAGCCGCACCCGTGACCTTCGGGACTACATCCGCATCCATCGCATCCCTAAGCCACTCAAACAGAGAATGCTTGAGTACTTTCAAACGACTTGGGCTGTCAACAATGGCATTGATACCACAGAGGTGAGTGGG
This sequence comes from Petaurus breviceps papuanus, assembly GCF_028583685.1. NCBI lineage: Eukaryota > Metazoa > Chordata > Mammalia > Diprotodontia > Petauridae > Petaurus > Petaurus breviceps. Next base: position 3,078,638 of record NW_027185811.1, on the reverse strand, counting down.
GACCCTATCAAGTGTAAAGATTGATGCCACCAAGGTAGGGGGCACCAGAGCCTGTGGTGGAATGGGCATGGGGCCAAGGCAGCTTTTCTTTTCTTGGTCTTTTTGGAGGGGGGAAGGCAGGGCAATTGGGGTTAGGTGACTTGCCCAGGGTCAACACAGCTAGTAAGTGTCAAGTGTCCGAGGCTGGATTCGAACTCAGGTCTCCCAAGGCAGCTTTTCTTGACTGGCCAGCCTTGGCACAATAGGGCAATCACAGAGTAATGGAAAGATCTCACTGGCTGGAACCCAGGTCTGGGTTCTGGGGCTCCATCAATTCACTGTGGAGCTTTGGGCTAGTTGCTGAACCTCTTTGGGTCTTGTTTTTTTTCTTATCTTTAAAATGGAGGGAATGAGTTGAACTAGGGAATTTCCAAGATCCTTCCAGCTCTAGTGTTCATAACTTCAAGGGGACACGGGCCATGAGACTCATGGCAAGGAGAGTCGGGGCTGAGGGTCTTTAGGGGAGGGCCGGATCCTGCCCTCCAGCTTCTCCTCACCCTTCCTCAGCTGCTGCAGAGCCTTCCAGATGAACTCCGGGCCGACATTGCAATGCACCTACATAAGGAAGTCCTACAATTACCCCTATTTGAGGCAGCAAGCCGGGGCTGCCTGCGGGCACTGTCACTGGCCCTGCGTCCAGCCTTCTGCACCCCTGGAGAGTACCTCATCCACCAGGGTGATGCCCTGCAGGCCCTCTACTTCGTCTGCTCTGGCTCCATGGAGGTGCTCAAGGGCGGCACTGTGCTGGCCATCCTAGGTCTGTGAAGTGGGTGGTGAGGGAGGGAGGGAGAAATGGGCCCATGAAGCACTGCAGGATCAAAGTAACTATTTTATAGAGAAAGTTCTTAATAACCTAAGGAGAATATAACACAGGAATGATGCTCAAGGCCTTAGATGTCTCTACACTAAATGCAGGTGTGGGTAATAAAAAGGGGAAATTGAGATTTTAATGCAAAGGAGATAAATATAATTTCAAATGCTCCATAGGATGGGATTCATAACTGAAGTGATGAAAGGATATGCCTTGTTCAAAAGAAACAAATCTAATAGGAGGGAAGGGAGTAATGCCTTCCATCAAGAAAATATTTTTCAGAAATTTTTGAACCTAAGGGCATTCTTAGAAAGCATTTATATAGATTAATATAAAGAAACTGGAGTACTGTCATTGTAGAAATATACTTCGTGGACAGATGGAGGCCATGGATGATATTTTCCTGAAACAGATCACAAATTAAGACAGAGGCAAAACATACTTATGATGGGGGACTTGATCCCTGTTGGAAATCTTAGAACATCTGATAAGTTCTTCACTCACCTTATCTACAGTTTCCGTTTCATCTCTCAGAAGGGAGGGAAAACAACGAAAGGCATTGATACCCTGGTTCTAATTCTGATCAGCTGGAACAGCCAGTGGGTGGAACAGCCTAGATGCTTAGGAGAAAATGACTGTTTCAGGGGGGAAAAAAAGGTGGTTCCAATGAATTCTTTTTTTTTTTTTTAAGCAATCGGGGTTAAGTAACTTGCTCAAGGTTACACGGCCAGTTATTTCTGGGTGTGGTGCTAAGTATCTGAGCCCGGATTTGATCCCCAGGTCATCCCGACACTGGGGCCAGTGCTCTTACTCACTGTGCTACCTGGCTGCCCAGGTCTATGAACTTTTTTTCTTTTTTGCCTTTTGGAGGGCCATTGGGGTTAAGTAACTTGCCCAAGGTTACACGGCTAGTTTTTTTGTATGGGTGTTAAGTGTCTGAGGCCGGAACAGAACTCAGGTCCTCCTGACTCTGGGGCCAGCGATTTACTTACTGCGCCACCTAGCCGCCCCCTCCAATGAATTCTTAAAAGGAGGGATGGGACATTCCCCAAAACTCATTTCTAGCAATACAAAGGCAAAGAATTCCAATGAAGGAAAAAAACAGGAGACATCTAAAGGAAGAAAGGAAATAAGCATTATTAAACAAATACTGTGGGCCAGGCCTGTTGCTAAGGACTTTGCAAATATTATCTCATTTGATCACCACAAACAACTCTGGGAGACAGGTATTATTATCATCTCATTTTACAATTGGGGAAACAGGCAAAAAGAGGTTAGATTACTTGCCCAGGGTCACACAGCTATTAAGTGTTTGAGGCCACATTTGAACTCAGGTCTTCCTGACTCTGGATGCCCCCACTCTACCTACTGCACCATCTAGCTGCCTTAAGAAATTTTAAGTTTGTGGGGAGTTGTTTCAAAGTCCAAACTAAAAATGAACATGGACAGAAGATGGAAAAAGAGGGATATGTAACCGAAAACGAATACTAAAGAATGGTACAGACACATAAGAATGTCAGGAAGACTAAAGCCCAGAATGAACTGAGCTTCACAAAAAAAGCAATGCTAAAGATAACAAAATGGGCTTGGAAGAAGCTAAAATCAGCTAAAACATGGTGATCACAGCAGAGAGAAAACAGAACAATCCAATTGCTTCTTCACTCTCTTCTCTATTAGAATGAGTTTCACATTGGAAGGTGGTAGAATCAATATGGCTAAGAGGAAATTGGAAGTTCAGTAGAGGTGAGAGATAATAGGAAAGAATCTAGCCACTTTAACTGATTCAAGACCAGATTACATCCCTGAGCACTGAAAAAACATGCAGTTAGGATTGTGAACCCATCGCCAGGAAACCTTGAGAGAGACTGAGAATTATTGAGAACAGGAGATAAGATGTCCTAATATTTTTGTTAAAGTGAACAGAGTGGATTCTGAAAACTATAGACTAAATGAGTTTTATATTGCTCTCTGACAAAATTCTATGCAACTAAAACAATAACAAATCACTGCTAGGCCTGCAGACTAAAGTACTTTACCTTTTTCCTATGCAATACCTTTTTTTTTTTTTTTACTCTGAGCCCATGCATATACAGGCAGGGTTTGGTTCTGGGGAGCCTGACCATCTAAAGAAGGGTCTTTATCTTGTACTTTTTGGGAAAAGTGATTAAAACTTAGATTTGGCTCATGTGTAGGGTCTCCTCAAAGTGTGTTGCGGGGAGGGGTGTAGAAAGATACACAGTGTACTACAATGTAGGTCAGATATAGGACAACTATTTATTTTCTCTATACAAAAGAAATAGTTGACAGAAAAAAGACCCACAAATGTGTATTGGCTGAAAAACCCAAATAAGCAGCAACAATAACATAATTGTAGTTCTCCCACTCCCTGAAAGTTGGGCCTTGAACATCAGAATATGAAGCAGTTTTTGGAACTGTGGAATAGGCATTTTGTGTTTTATTGTGGCTCTGTACTGTTTAAGCGAGTCCCTTCAGGTCCATGTTTTCTGGCAAGGCAGACCAGAGCCTATACTCATCCTCCTGTCTATGGATATGTTCTCCAAGAAGCGTGTAAAGAAGGCAGGTCCCAGCATCTTCTGACTTCTCAGTTCTCACAGCATTGCCTCCCAGACTAAACACACCCATCTCGGGTTTTGTTTGGTCACCTATGAGTAGGCAAAAAAAATATATAAGGAAAAAGAGACAGGCAGAGGAATAAGCTCAAGCCCACCCAGTGGAGGACCCTATTATAGCTACCACATTAAAGTGGTACCCTGCTGCCAGGGTAAAGAAGGCCACCCTCATGAGAAATCCCAGAGTTAGATGATGTCACCCAGAGACTTGAAGGAAATGACAGGACTAAGTCGTTCCTTTTTTTAAGGTCCACTAAGTTATTAATTTCTCCTGGTTTAGTGGCCAATCCTTTCTGATTCAACTTTAAAGCATCTTCCTCCTTCCCCATTTCCCTATCCCTAGAATAAGGGACCCAGGTATGCTCCATCATCCCAAAACAACAAATCCTTCAGACGTGAGTGAACAAGTGTTTTCCTAGAAGTAGCTAGGGTAAATCAGTGCAAGCTCCATGGGATGGACCCTGCAGAACCCATGCTCCATAGGGTCCATCTCTTACCATGTCTAGAATGAATTATTGATCACTAGCACCCTGAATTGACTTAGAACAAGTCATACCAAGTAATTTTTCTTTTAGAATTGGGTTATTATTATATGTGGATTTCAGCTGGGCATTTGACCAAGTTTCTCATGATATCTTTATGAACAAGATGAAGAATTCTGGGCTGATAATAGTAAAGTTAGGTGGTCTCATAGAAACCAACCATACCCAACCAGTGGAAGGGGTCTGTCTTAGAGTAGGTCTATTCAACGTTTTGATCTATAATTTAGATGAATATGTATGTATTATACATGTGTGTATATACATACATATATCACACATATATCTAGTATACATTATGCATATATACATGCGTACATACACATACGTGTATATATGTGTACGTTGTGTGTGTGTGTGTGTGTGTAAAATTTGTGACTGACCCAAAACTGGGAAGGATAGTTTATGTCTTAGATTACAAAAAACAAAACAAAACACTGCAAAATATTTCAGTAGACTGGAACATCATCCCCTTAATATAGACAAATGTAAAGTATGGCACATGGTTGTTGTTTTTTTAAATTATATAAGTATAAGAATATAGAGACTTGGCTTGATAGTACTTCCCATGAAAAAGAAGGTAGAGTACTGAACATGAAGTCAGAAAGATCTGAGTTCAAATCCAGACTCAGACATTTAACTGTGTGGCTCTGGGTAAGTCACCTAACCTCTGCCTAACCCACTTTTCTAAAACTAAATAACATTTGTAAAGTTCTTAGCAAACCTTCAAGTGCTAATATAAATGCTAGCTAGCTATTTATTTTATTATTATAAGGGGAAGTTTTAGGTGATCACAAGCTCCATATAACCACGATATGAGCAGTGGATAGAAATCACAAGGAGGCAGATTTCAGTTTACTGTAAGAACGTTCTCCCCATTGGGACTGTCCAACAATGGAATGCTCTCACTACTTGGGGGGTAGTGAGCTTACCATCCCTGGAAGTGTCCAAAGGTAGGCTGAATGACATCCAGTGATGCTGAAGTGAAGATCTGCCCACTGGGAAGGAGGTTGACCTCTCACTTCTGAGATTCCTTCCAACTCCAAGATTCTATGAGTCTGTATGTTCCTATACTCCACTCCCCAGCCTAGGTGTGTTGTGCGGATGAGGAGAGAGAAAAAGAAGGTGATGAAAAGGATATATTAGGAGATTGGGACGTGAAGGGTCTGGAGAGGCCGTGGGCCACTGTGAAGTATAGGCTTCTCATCCTCTAGCTCTGTAGTAATATCTAGGAAAGCCCACAGCCCCCTACCTTAGCCCAAGGATGGTGTGCCATTGCTCCCCTCCGCCCTTTGTCCTTCCTTCTCCTGCTTCCAGGGTGCGCTTAAGGAAGGGGGCTGACTGTGTTCTGCTCATCAGAGTCTTCCTTCTCCCAGGGAAGGGCGATCTGATTGGCTGTGAGCTGCCTCCACGAGAACAGGTGGTAAAGGCCAACGCTGATGTGAAGGGTCTGACCTACTGTGCGCTGCAGTGCCTACAACTGGCTGGACTACATGAGAGCCTGGCCCTCTACCCCGAGTTTGCCCCACGATTCAGCCGCGGCCTCCGAGGGGAGCTAAGCTACAACCTAGGGGCTGGTGCAGGCCATGAGGTAAAAGGCCTAGGTCCTAGGGCAGGACTGTGGACCTGAAAGGGTGTGGGTCTGCAAAGATGGTTACCAAAGTCAGTGGAGGTAAGGGAGTGCCACTTGACATCACCTATCTCCCCACTTGTCTATGGGATCTACAGGGGGATACGAGCTCACTGAGTGGAGACAATACCCTGATGTCTACTCTGGAGGAGAAGGAGACGGATGGGGAGCCAGGGCCTACAGCTTCACCCACTCCAGCTGATGAGCCTTCCAGCCCCTTGCTATCTCCAGGTTGTGCCTCTGCTTCCTCAGCTGCCAAGCTGCTGTCCCCTCGGCAGGCGGCCCCACCATCCCGCCTGGGTGCCCGAGGACGGCTGAGCCAGGCAGGGGGGGCACAAGCTGAGGGGGCACGTGCTTCTCGCTCACTGGGCTTGGAGGGCCTGAGGCTACCTTCCATGTCCTGGAATGCCCCCCCTGACCTAAGCCCCAGGTGAGTGGTGCCACAATCCATGGTCCCTGGGGCCTCTTGGGGAAATAACCAAAAACACTGGATGGACAGGGGTGTGACTCCAGGTGACTCCGACCCACTTAAGACAAGATAGAAGGTCCCCACACACAGTCTCCTCTAGCCAGGCAACATAGTATGGTGGAAAGTGTTTTGAATTTGGAACTAGAAACCCATCTCTTTTACTACCTATGGGAAATTTGTTAAATTCTGCACTTTATATTTTAACTAAAATCTGTCAGACAATTTACTAAAACACATAACTTCATTTAACTAATCAGAATAACCTCTCTTCCCAAGCAACTCCCAGTCTACATTTGACAATCATGATAAACAGTGGAAAACCAAAGTACATGTTTATGTTGTTTCTGCCTTACCAAATAGAACAATCATCATTTTAATGATGTCATACATGCCCTTGGGGAAGAGCCGACTTCCTGGAAAACTCACGTTCCTTCTATGACTGAGGTCCAGGTGTAAACAAAAGGGTTATTTCTCTTTATTTGGTCTCCTTCCTACGGTTAACAGAGGTACATTCTCTCCATCTACTCACTGGTTCTGGTCTCTTTGAGGAAATGTACATTATCAGATAATAACAGCACAGTCCCTGGCACATAGGTGCTTAAATCCCTCCCTTCCCCATAAGGTTAAGAATATCAAACCAAAGACAATTTCACAGCATTTGTTCTTAATTTTTTGTAACACAATTAAGACTTTTGTGCTATCTGCTTTCTCATTCTTATGATCAAGTGCCCTAATATTTATGGGCCATTCAACTCTTGATCCTGTCAGAACAAGGGTGGTTGAACTAAGAAAGAAGGGACCATGAGGGAATGGAGATCTTGGACCAGAGGAAGGACTGCTTAGGTAGGAGAGACCCTCTTAGAGGTCAGGGTCAGGAAAATATGGAGAGACCATAGATGTATGACAGGAGGCAGGGAGTTTAGGGGTGAAAAAATTAGAAGAATGTGCAGAGCCATCAGCCAACTTCCTTTTTTAATCAAATGCTTTATTAACTTCTAGTTTACATCATTCATTTCCGCAAGATTTTGAGTTTGCCAACTTTCTTGAGAAAGTTTTTTGATGGGGTGGGATGTAGAGGTCTGGGTAGAGGTGAGAGTCAGGGCTCTCTTGATTCTGTTTTGGGGATTAAGTGGATTCCTCCCTCTGGAATACCTTTCCTCTCCTCACTTCCATGAAATCTCTAGCCCTGTGTGATCTACTCTGAGCAGCATTCCATAGCATCAGTCAGGACCACACACTTCATCTTGCTTTGTATCATTTTAAGTAGACCAGACCTGTCTTCCCATTGAGATTGTCACTTTCTGGTGGGCAGAGAATTTCTTTTCCAGGCTGTGCCTCCCAGCTCTTACCTCAGGTACTGAGCACACAGGTAAGGAACAGAAATTTATTAATTGTTCTGAAAACTGGGCCTGCAGGGTCGTGGATGGCATTGAGGATGGCTGTGGATCTGATCAGCCAAAATTCACCTTTCGTGTGGGACAGCCTGGTGCAGATTGCAGGAGTCCCTCCCCGGGTCCAGGTATGGGGCTGAGTGGGAAATGGGATTGTGGGCACGGAGTCTCTTCTCTATCCTGAAAGCCATGAGGGAAGTGACTCCTGTATGCATAGACTACCTTTCCCTACTTTGTTGTGGGGTCGCTAACAAGAGGCAGGTGGAGGGAGAGAACCACGTTTGGTCAGAAGTGGGACATGGCAGCAGGAGGGAGGTGGTCAGACAAATAGGCTCCTAAAACAAGTCATAGAACCATAGATTTGGAGTTGGAAAGGACCTGAAAGAATAGTGGGGTGGTTTTTCTTTGCCAACTGGTGGGGAGATGGGGGGTATCATAGAGATGGAAGAATCTCATGATAGTGAAGAACACTGGAACATTAAGGGAAAAAATAGGAATCTCCAGGAAAACTAAATAAAGGGAAGGTTTTGGTTGTCTAGGCTGTTAGCTGAAGTCCTGCTTGAAAATAAGGGACAGGACAGTTAGGTGTAGTGGTTGCTGCTGCCTTGGCTGAGGCAGGGGGCTGGGAGGCGGGCTGGATTTGTGCTCCCCTGCCAGGATGGTTCCTGCCTTTATTATAAAGGCAGTTCTGTCCACCTGTGCTCTAGGGCAGACCAGGGCCCAGCTCCAGGCCCTCCTTCTTGCCCTACCCAGCTCTACTTCTTCCCTCAACCTCCTCCCCAGCAGAGAGTGGACTGCTCACCATCCCCCTTGGGCCCCGTGAGGCTAGAAGCACAGACACACTGGACAAGCTGCAACAAGCGGTGGGTGAGGGGGAGATAAAGAACTGGGGAGGGGAGGGAGAGGGTATCCCCTCCAGCAGCAGAATTTGCAGCAAGTGGAAAGGGCAATGCCCCTGCCACTGGGGTGAGGTGGGAGAAGGGACTGGGGAAGGGAGGGAGGTTCTGGCCTGGGCTGGGCACTCTGACCCCTTCATCCCCACCCCTGGGCAGGTGGCTGAGCTGTCGGAACAGGTACTACAAATGCGTGAAGGGCTACAGTCCCTTCGACAGGTGGTGCAGCTCTTCTTGGTGCCCCATGGGGAGGGGCTGCCCCCCAGGGCAGGAGAGGGTCCTTGCCCATCAAGGGGGTCTGGACTCCTGCAGCCCCTCTGTGTGGACACTGGTGCCCCTTCCTACTGCCTGCAGCCCTCAGCTGGATCCTTCCTCAGTGGAGCCTGTCCCCGACACCAGCCAGGCCCCCCACCCCTCACGGCTCCCTGGCCTTGGGGCCCTCCAGCCTCTCAAAGCTCTCCCTGGCCCCAGGCCACAGCTTTCTGGACCTCTTTGTCAGATTCGGAGCCCCCAGGCTCTGCAGAACTTGGCCCTGTGCCTAGCACAGCTGCCTCACCCCCACCCACTGATGAGCTGGCTGGGGCAGGGCCTCAGGAACCCTCCTCAGGCCAAGCTGAGGAAACTAGCACTGGGGAGCCCCCACCAGGGCCAGGCAGCCTGTCTCTGACTTGGGATCCCCACAGCCTAGAGATGGTGTTGATCGGCTGCCATGGTTCCAGCACTGTCCAGTGGTCTCAGGAGGAAGGGACAGGGGTCTGAACTGTTCTACACCCAGGACTCAGTGTTGTTCCATCACACTGCTACCCCAACCCTCCCAGGTGGAAGGAAGGGGTGGCAGGTACCACATAGGCCCATCCTTCCCGCTGGCTCAGGGCCCCGGGCAGGGAAGTAAAGGCCCAGCTAACCACTGGTTCAGAATTCGGGGCCCAGGGGACAAGGGCCTAGGGACAAAAGGTAGCTGCTTCCTTGGGGTATCCAGTCCTGGTTTGTTTTCCCTTCTTCATTTCCCCTCTGCAGGCTGGAGGGGTGGAGTCCCTGTGTTCCCTGCATGTACCCCTAACCCCAGCTATCATGTCCCCATTCCCAATGCTTTTTTTAAAAACAACAATAAAAGAAATGATTTGGCGCTTGGTGCTTTATTTACAAAAGGGGAAAGGTTTGTCAGGGAGAGGCAGCCTCTTGGGTAGAATGGTGTCCTGGCCCAAATAAGGATGCCCTTTAGTATCCCCTACTGTGGGAGTCAGGATTTCTTCCCCATGGGCTCCTTCCTCACTCCCTCAGGGCTCAATCACACATCTGGGGCTTGACTCCAGGAGACAGAAGGAATCTCTCAAGAGCTTGCTTTCCCAGACTAGCACGACTGGTGTGGAGCAGGCCGGGGGTCTTCTCTCACTGTGGAGTTATCTTGGCAGCCTCAGCCCGGATGAGGGTAATGAGGTCCTGGTTGATGAGGAAGACAAATCGCAGGCTGGCGATCTGCAGGCAACAGGGAAGGTCTTAGGCCTGGGGTGGGGGGGGAGCAGAAAGGGCTCTAGGCGGCCCCAAGCCCCTCCGTAACCCCCGGCTCACCTCCACCACAGAGTTGTTGCTGAGCCGCCATTTAGAGCCACAGAGGACAGGCCGACCATCTATGTAGATTGGCCGTCTGCCCTCGTTGGCAATGAAAAAGTCACCGTTATTCTTCAGTTTGATGACACCTAAGGTACAGGAAAGATAAATGAGAGAGGTGTGGAGAAAGGACAGGCCAGGAAAACTCATCCACCTCTCCCCAGTTTTCCAGGGAGCAGAAGAGTGAAAGACCCCTGGGCTCCCAAACATGGAAGGAACCACAAAATGCCACCTCGATGGTCTCTCTACTTTAGATCAGGGCAGAACCCAAATTAGCCAGAACCCAGAGCTTCTGAGACAAGTGGCAAGGGCATTGAAAACACCCTTGAGGGGGCAGCTAGGTTGCACAGTGAATGTGTGTGAATGGCACAGCCCTCGAGTCAGGAAGACCTGAGTTCAAATCCGGCCTCAGACACTTAACACTTTCTAGCTGTGTGACCTTGGACAAGTCACTTAACCCCAGTTGCCCTGCCTTCCCCCCTCCAAAAAGCAAAAAAAAAAAAAAAGAAAGAAAACACCCTTGAGTGGCCTTTCCTTCCTGCTCTGACTCTTCTCTTGGGGGTACCTTGCTTTCGGGAGATCTTCCAGGCTGGACCCTCCAGGGAGAGATCCACATCAATCTGGTTGTCCTTGGTAGCTCTGCCGAGGGTAATCTGAGGAAACAGCAAGTGATAGTCTGAAAGTCAAGTTATGGAAGAGGATAAAGAGAAGTAAAAGAGAGAGAGAAAAAAAGGAGACATAGAAGGAAAAATTGAGAGGGCTCCTTACCTCCCTGGAACGCATCAGGTATCGCACCATGCGTCCACGCAGCACAGCCAGGGTCTGGTTATCAAAGTCTGGAGAACTCATTCCTGGGAAAGGAGCAGGGCTGAAGAAGGGTCTGCCTCTGCAGGAAAACCCTGCCCTTAACTCCCTCTAGACCACATGGGAGCAGAGGGACATCACAGCACTGGCTCACATTGTCCGCTCTATGAGATGACTCAGGTGCCCAAAGATCGAGGGGCATGATCCAGTTTACCTGAATAAAAGGAGCTCAAGGACAAAGGGGGGATGGGGACTGGCTCTCTGATACTGGGAAGGGAAAAAGTCCAAGCCCAGCTGTTTCCTTAGGGGTGGTGAGGAAGGGAAGGAAAGGTCTTCACCTGTGATGCTGTCCACCAACACCTGCCACTTATGAAGCTCCTGCTCCAGCTGCCGAATCTCCCGCTTCTGCCGTCTGTCAGCTACTGTGAGCTCTGAGGATGAGGGGTGGGCCCAAAGAGGTGAGGGGAGTAGGGAGTGAAGCCCAGTCCTCCCTGTCACGCTCCCTCTCCAGGGTGCCACCTGGCCAGTGATACTACTGCCCTTGGATTTCATGCCAGAGTCTCCTTTCCCTACTTCCCTGCCCCTCAGTCCCAGAACACCTATCCTCTGCTCTAACAGGCCACTCACCATGCTCCAGCACCTCATCCCGCATGTCCCTGAGTGGTGGAGAAAGAGAAATGGTTTAGACCTAGGCCCCAAACCACATACCCCACAGACAAGTGGTCCCCCAGATTTCCCCCCTTACCACCTTGGGCCAAAGAGGTCTATGTAAGTACGGCTGTTTCTCTAGGCAGCAAGGACCCAGCCCCAGACTCCAAGACTGCCGTGTGAAGTTAGGGAAACCCAAAGGGAACCACTGAGGGGGATGGAGGACAAGTAAGGAAAGGCAACAGTCCATTTCACTGAAGAGGAACCCAGAAGCTATTGCTAGGACTCCAGCTTGATGCCTCTTTCCCTGCTCCCTTTTCTCTTACCCCCTTTTCCTTCTTAAATTGTACCATCTGGCCAAGCCCATCTACACTTGTAGTCTGAGGACCACAATCCTCTGGGGGAAGCAATCAGGGACACACCGAAATTCCCAAATGGGCTGGTGTAAGGAGACCAAATGCAGAAAGTGCAGCCCACCCCCACTGCTTACTTGAGCTTGCTGTCATCTATCAGATCCTCGGCATCTGAGAAATTCAGCACCTGGTCCCCCTTTGGCAGTGGCTGCACTGAATGGAGAACAGAGAGTCAACACTAATTGTGATGAGATAATAATGTTACGTAACATACTCCAAACAAGACCTTTGCAATGGTATGCGTAATTATTACTGTACTGAAGAGAGAAAGGGAACGTTTATACACCCCACAGAATGGAGGTGATACCCTACTGTATGTGATACTCAAGCTGTCCCTAGAATTCCAGGGTCCTCTTTATTCCAGGTACCAGTGTGGAGGCTGAGGTAGGTGAATCTGTGAAATGGGCACACTGAAAACATTGAAGATGTAGCTAACCTCTATTAGAGAGATCAAAAGCCTCAATCCCCTGAAGTGACACATCCAGGAGTCTTCAGAGAGGCCTAGGACAGATTCCAGATTGGACTGGCCTAGTTCTCACTGCCCTATTTCCTCCAGAAGAGGGTTGTAATCATCAGACTACGAATGTATTGGTTAAATGATGATTTAAGAGAGGAAAGGGGTAAAGGAAAGGGAAAGAGGAAGGAGGTATTATCAACAATTTATAATTTAGCGTGGATTAGGACAGCCCCACCATTCCCAGGGAATAGTTCAAAACATGCTAGCAATAAAGTATTCCCCAATTAAAGAGTAACTAAGTATGAAAACTTCATGGGAGAAAAAAGGCCAAAATATCACTTTTAAAGTTGTGATGTAAGAAATTACTGTGCTATAAGAAATTACAGGGCGGGGTGGCTAGGTGGATAGAGTACCAGTCTTGGAGTCAGGAAGACCTGAGTTCAAATCTGGCCTCAGACACTTAACACACACACACAAAAACTAGCTGTGTGACCTTGAGCAAGTCACTTAACCCTAGCAACTACCCTGTCTTCCCCCTCCAAAAAAAAAAATTACAAGGGAGATGGTTTCAGAAAAACCTGGGAACACATATAAACTGATGCAAAGTGAAGTGAGTAGAACCAGAAAAACATGGAATAACAGCAATGTTGTTAAAAATTGATCAACTGTGAAAGACTTCACTACTCTGAAGACAATGATTCAAGAGAATTGAAAAGGACTCACAATGAAAAATGTTATCCACCTCCAGAGAAAGAACTAATGAACTCTTGAGTACAGAGTGAAGCGTATTGTTTTTCTATTTTTGTTTTTTGCAACATAGCTGATAGAGAAATACTTTTTGCATGACTTCACATGTATAATGGGCACCCTACTACTGCTTGCCTTCTCAATGGGTAGGGGAGGAGCTGGAGGGAAGGAAAGAACTCAGAACTAAAAAAAGAGTATTTAAAAAATGAGAGGTCTAGTTAAGTTTATACAATATAACCTTCAAGCTAGTAATGACCCTAGAAAATGTGTGACAAGTCTGAGTTTTTTGTTATAACAGCAAAAATAAATTTATCCTGCCTAGTTTTTTTTCTGCTTTCTGAAGTATTTTACACAGTTGAGCTCTGAGGAAGAACCAAGAATCGAAGCTAGGCTGGGCCATTCCCAAAAAAAGAATAGCTGTCCCTTGAATTGATCCCTGGATTCATTAGAAGGGCAGACTCTAATAAAGATTGGCATCTCAAGAGAAAGACTCTTGTATGAACTTTTTTGTTTTTCCTTTAAGCAATCGGGGTTAAGTAACTTGCTCAAGGTTACACGGCCAGTTATTTCTGGGTGTGGTGCTGAGTATCTGAGCCTGGATTTGATCCAGGTCATCCCGACACTGGAGCCAGTGCTCTTACTCGCTGAGCCACCCGGCCGCCCCTAAGCAATTGGGGTTAAGTAACTTGCTCAAGGTTACACGGTCAGGTGTTTCTGGGTGGGTGCTAAGTGTGTGAGCCTGGGATTCCAGCTCCAGGTCATACTGACACTGGAGCCGGTGCTCTTACTTGCTGTGCTACCTGGCCGCCCCTTGTATGAACTTTTTAACACCTAAAGGCAGCTGTGCTGGCCAGCTAGATTAGGAAGGCCACAGAATAACAACAGACATTCATCTATGTGGCTGATACCTCACTCAGTCACAGCCACCTTACAAGCAAAGGGCTACATAATATACCATGTTAGGGTCCAGTTAAAAACATGTTACAATGAGATACACACAAGTTTGTACTCATTTATGAAAGTGAAAGCAAATGTTCTTCCTTTAGTAAACTACAGAAGTGTGAGGCAGCCTATGTATTCATCATTATTTTATCAGGCTTACTTATGTACTTTCAATAGTTCACAGGAATCAGAGCTGGGAGGGACCTCAGAGCGTACTCAGTCGAGCCCTCTTCATTTTACAGAGAAGAAAACTAAGGTCCAAAGATGCAAAATGCTCTGTATGAGTCTGTGCTGCAGCCAGGATGACTGGCTGACAGGGCAACAAAGGAAGATGACGAATGCTGAAAGAGATTGGGAAAAACAGGTACACTGATGCACTGCTGGTGGAGTGTGAACTGGCCCAGACAATCTGGAGAACAGTCTGGAGTTAAGCTGACCCAGCAATGCCACTGCTAGGTCTGTATCCCTAGGAGATCAAAGGAAAAGGAAAAGGACCCACAGGCACAAAAACATTTGTAGCAGCTCTTTCTATGGTGGCAAATAATTGGAAACCGACTGAACAAGTTGTAGTACATGACTATGATGGAATGTGCTGTAAGAAATGATGAGCAGGATGCTTTCAAAAAAACCACGAACTGACACAAAGTGAAGTGAACAAGGAGAACAGTGTACCAAGTGATGGCCATATTGTAATGATCATCTGTAAAAGATAGAGGTACTCTGATCAATACAACGATCCAAGACAATTCTGAAGAACTTGTGATGGAAACTGCTTATCCAACTTCTGAGAGAGAACAGACAAAATTCTCAGGGCAGGTTGAAGCACATTTCTTTCACTTTCTCTATTTTTTTGGGTGTGTGTGCTTTCTTTTGCAACACAGCTAATGTGGAAATGTTTTGCAAGACTTCACATTTATCATTATTAGATTGCTTGCCTTCTCAGGGGGAAGGGAGGAAGAGAATTTGGAACTCAAAATTTTAAAAAATGAATGTTGTAAAAAAATGTTAATGAAATTGAGAAATATCTAGTGAAATAAATTTAAAACCCCAGAACATTAAATTATGCCTACTTTGGTAATAAATGTCTTTGACATGAACCCTGATCTTCTTTCATCCAGGTGTTCTTTTATTACACTATGCTATATGGTGGGTAGTCTGTGGGTCAGTCTATCGTTGTCAGCTATGCGCACTGTGCATAGGGTTCATGGCCACGCCAGAGCAACTTTAGTGGAAACTTCTCAGACTATCCCAGGCCCCTCCCACCATATCAGCAGCTGCCTTTTCTTCTGCTGCCTCATCCCCTTGGATCAGCAGGACCCTATCTCCAGGAGGGTTGCACCTCTCCTTCTCAGGGCAATTGGTTACCTGTCTGGTCCTCTAGGAGATAGTACTGCTTCATGAGCTGCCAGTGGCTCTGCAGGGCCTTGGCTGTGCGGGACAAGTAGAAGGCATCAGGGTGTCTGTGCAGCAGGTCTTGGAAGGTCTCTAGGGAGGGCTGACTGGCCTGGAGGAACAAGTGTAATGGTAATGGGAATCTGAAGATCTTCCCTGCCCCTTAATAGGCCAAATGTAATCACATGGAACCTGTAGTGGGAGGAGTTTGCTGAACAGATGAAGCAGGAAGAGTGAAGCAGAACCCAGAGGAAGCTGGGAGTCAGAGCAGTTAGTACAGTGGGAGAGAGAGGAGGACGCAGGCAAGGAGACAGCAAGGCTTGTGAGTGTTTGTTTGTGGGAAGGCTTTTGGATGGTGTATGCTCTCTGCAGTGCTACTATGCATAAGTTTCTTTGTTGTTACGATAGATTTGGTTTTCTGGTGTTAGAATTTGGCTTTCTGGTGTTGGGATTCAGCTTTCTGGTGTCTGAATAAGTGTTTTGCTTCTGTCTTCTACATGGAGAGTCTTGTTTGTTTTGCGATTCAGAATTACACTGGCATATTTGCCCTCGGTGCTGTAAATATTGCCTTAGCTATATACCATGCTGCACCCAAAGAAGTCTGAGGTCCTCCCCCACAACACGGGTAAGGGGAAGAGGCAGAACTCAAGGAAGCGGGTCCGACTTGAACCACAACATCCCCAAGGGCCCCATCAAAGTGCCTGTCAAAGCTAGAAGAGCTGTTGCTGGGAACACGCCTGTGCTTGAATGTCATTGAGACACAAGCCCACCTAGTCTATACTGGCTGGGGGAAGAACTACCATACACATAGATGTATGTATGTGTACACATGTATGAAACATATACATATGGAGAGAGACATACAGAGACAGAGAGTGAGAAGAGGTCATACTTGTTCTGCTTCAATGAGAAAAAGTTACAAAGGTGCATCTTGGCTCAATGTATAAAGGGAAAAAAATCCTGACAATAATAACTGCCCACAAATGGAATGGTTTGCTGTGGAAGACAATGAGTCCCCGGGGGGTCTTCAAGAAGACGCCAGATAACTCCTCACTTGGGCTAGTGATGTCCCACTCAGATACAGATTTTTAAGGCTTTTTTGGACCCCAAGATCCTCAGCTGGTTTTCCAGCCTCTGGTTTGTCTCCATTTTATCATGTCCCATTCACTTCTCAACTCGTTCCAATTCAGTTTCTGTCCCCACACACAAACTGGTCTAAAATACTCTCCAAAGTCACCAACTACCTCTTTATTGCTAAAACAATTATGGCCTTTTCTCCACCCTTACCCTTCTTCTCTCTACAGCCCTCTCTTTTCCTGCCAGCCCCAATACACCTACATTCTGACGTGCTTGCAAATACACCAAGTTCTACCCTAGGGGTCCTCTCTTCTCTCTTCAATTCCCATGGATTCAATTATTATCCCTGTGCAGATGATGAACAAGCCTACATATCCAGCCCTCATCTATCTCTGAGCTCCAGTCCCACATCTCCGGATGCCTCTTGGACATCTCTACCCGATGTTTCATGGGCAACTCGAATTCAACATGTTCATTACGTAATTCATCTTTCTCCCTTAACCTATCCCTCCTAACTTCAACACAATATTCTTTTATCTCAGGTTCCCAATCTAATAGTTAATCCGAACTCTTTCATTCTGGTTCACCTCCCAAGCTCAATCAGCAGTCAAGTCTTGCCAGTTGTACCTCAATGTATTTTGTAAATGTCCTTTTCCCCTCTCCCACTGCCACCACCCTAGTTCAGGCCCTTATCACCTTTGGCCTGGATTGGTGCAATTGTCTCCTAATTTGTCTTCCTGCTTCCAGTCTCTCCCCTGTCTATCCATCCTAAACAAAGCTGCCAAACTAATCTTGCTAAAGTACAAATATGACAATGCCATTCTCCTGTTCAAGCAGCTTCAGTTGGTCCCTCTTGCATCCAAAATAAAATACAAACTCTTCTGTGTCATTTAAGATCCATTACCTTGGGATCCAAACTCTTTCAAGGCCTAAATACACTGACTACTCACTCTGATGCCTTCTAACCTCTAGTCAAATTGGTCTATTTGCTGCTCCATATACACAGCATTTCATTCCCCACCTTCGTACCTGTGCATAGGCTGCCTCCTATGGCCCAATGCTCTCCCTCACCTCTGCCTCTTTCAAGACTCAGCTCAAATACCACCTCCTTCAAGAAGCTTTTCCGGATTCCTACAGTTGTTAGCATCCTTCTCTCAATCATTTTGTATTGAATTTTGTGTATGTCCTGTACTTAACATCTCTTTGAACATCCTATATCTTCCCCAAGTAGACTATGTAAAAAAAGTCTATTTTTCTCACTTTTATATTACTAGTGCCTGACACAAAACAGGTGTTTAATAAGGTATAAGATCAATTCTGCCCAACACCTCCCCCTCCCACCAACTCCACCTGTTCCTTCCTCCCCTTCCTGGCTCCTCATCTTACCGATCCCACCTTGCTCAGAAGCTGCTCTTCAGCTTTGCTGAACAAAGCCTTACTCTGTATGGCTGCAATGGCCTCTGGGTGCAGCTGCCTCATTGCCTGACAGGCCAACCTGGAGGGGAGAAAAAAGGAGAGGCGTGGGGAAAGTAGAGCCCTTTCTGGTTCCTACCTCTTAGCAGCAACCAATGGCCATCATGACCCAAATTCTAGATGCCTGACTGCATTTAAAGTGGGCAGTCTGAGAACTTTCCCATCCCTGGGGCTAATGGCTTCTGAGAAAGATGACCAAAGTTCACACCCTCAAGAAGCCACTCCTCTCATTTTACAAAGAAATTGAAGCCTAGAGAAAGTAGATGATTTGGTCAAGGCTCCCCCAGCTAATTAGTGGGAGCAATAAGACTAAGATCTACATCTTCCAACTTCTAATTGAGTTCTCTCTACATCACATGATGGCCTGAGGAGAGCAGGATGGATCCCATTCAGAACCTGCCCATTCTACATGGGCTCCTGGGGACTAGAAAGATTTAGGGGGAAGAATTTCTCCATAATGGAAACTGGCTATCTAATTTGATGACTAAATTCTCAAAAAGTATGTGGAAGGATATCAGAAAAGTAACTGAGGAATTCTTCCTTCTAACCATCACTCCTGTGTCCCTCTCCTGCCCCCTACTTGTGTCTGTCCCATACTCACTTAGAGATGACAGGATCATACAGCAGGGCATACCAGCGCTCCTGGACCTCCCGAAGGGTAAAACGGCAGCTGAACTTCACACCCAGGTGGACTGATGTCAGGTCATTGGTCTGCAAGGCCCCAGAAAGTAGTTACTGGAAGAATCTTAGCCAAGGGAAAGATCTCCTAAAGGAGTTCCCATTTTGCCCTTGGAATGGCCAGACAATGGCTAATCTGTAAGAATCCCCTAGGGTGGCTGGGGGGGGGGGGGGGGAAGGGCACAGGTGATGAACCATGTGGTAGTAATACCTGTAGCACAGCATTGATGAGCAAGAGATCGTCTGCTGGCTTCCATCGGCCCAGGTCCTTGGTCACCTGTAGTGGCTGCTTGCTTTTCTTCATGCGCTTAGTGAGGCCAGGGGCAGGGGCTGGGCTGGGGGGTACTGGTGTGCTCAATGCCTTGGATACCTAGGGAAGTTGGGAGTGGGATGAATGTGGCTGGGGGTAGAGGGAGGGAGTGGGGCTGTCCTGACTAGAAGAATACATTCCAAGACTGGTATCCTAGGATATGTGAACACCGGACTAGAGTTGTTTGTTTTCTGTGGTATTCTTCTCTTCAATGGGCCTGAGCTGAGCCCAACACCAAGGAGAAAGTCCAGAGAGTAAGCATACCTGCCCCAGTTACTTCACATTTTACCCCTTTTCTCCCCAACTCCCATGTCCTTGGGAGTAGAAAGCAGTCCTTGACAGCACAGGGTCTGTTATCGGCTGATGATGTTTCCCTCCCTACACTCCTCATGACTGCCAGGGGAATGCTACCTTTGGCACAGTGCCCAGGGCCACAGAGCAATGCCACCTGGAAATTGTTTTTACACCCCAGCACTGCTGGGAACGGGCTGCCTGCTCCAAGAATAGACACATGCTTAGTGCCTCCTACACAGGATGCTATACAGGATGAGTGGGAAGGGAAGGGGGGAAGAGAGAGGAAGAAGGAGACTCTGGGTAAGGATACAGATTTGAAAAAGTGGGTAGTAGGAAGAAACAAACTGCCTCTAAGTATATAAGAGTTTGGGCTAGGTGGAATGTTCCTGGCTCTTACCCTTCAGCCCCTCAAAATCAAAAACGGCCTTCTACCTGAAGATAAAAGGCACTGACAAGAACCAACTAGAGCCCTATAAATAAGAAAGCCAAGGGAATCCCCAAGCCTTCTACTCACCTTCTTCTTCTCACTGGAAGAAGGCTCACTCCCTGAGCAACGCCCTGGTTCCACTCCTGTGGCACCCTTGGCCCGAGTGGATGATTTTGCCAAGCTGCTCTCCACCAACTCATCATCAAATTTCTTCCTTTTGATGAACCTAAAAAGAATATGTCCCATTTATCACCTCCTCACCCGCACACCTTACCGAAGTTTCTTTCGGGGATTTAGCTACTGTAACCTCTTTTTGTGAAGGAGGTAGAGGTTAGTGGATCCAACAGACATTAGATTCAAGAGTTAGGAATGGGGCATGGTAGGGTACTGGTCTCCCCTATGGTGGTGTCTAATCTGATTAGCACCTTTTGCCCCCACAGAGGTATCAATGGATCTTTCATCTTTTATCATACAGATGATACTTTTAGGAGGACACTGTCTCTCTTCCCTTGTTCTCAGCAGCATATAGTCTGGCAATGGAGGAAAAGGAACTTGGGGATATGCCAATCCCCCAGCCCCAGACAGTCTCATGTACTCATGATTCAATCTCCTGTTGGGAGCGTATGGGAGAGGGCAAGAGCTGGGAGCTCTGGATGCCGTCAACACCCCTCCCTGCTCTTATCCCAATAATCATTACTACCTGGAAGAACTTCTCCGCTTGGGAATAGTGCCCAAGGCCTGGGAAGAGCTTCGCTTCTGCCCAGCCAATGACTCCTCATCTTCTGAGCGGCTGGCAGTGCCAGATGCCATCAGAGATGAATCTAACAGTCCCTGGGGATCTAGAGGAAGAGGGAATGAAAGATTTGATTTCATATCACTGTCCCACATAAGACATTCACCCCCAGCAGAAGAGGACCCCTTCCCATAATGCTTTTGCCCTTTTTCCCCATTTCTCAAATATCTGAATGTTTAATACACACTTTAGAAGTCCTTAAAGATGGAGACCAGATCTCCAAATTCTGTAGTTCTCCTGACATCACATGTTATACTATACAAGAGGTACTCAAGTCAGAACAGTAGTGCCCTCATAAGGTTCTAGGCACAGATTTTCTGTCACCAAAATGTAGCTACCTCTAACCAGGAGCTAAATTTCCATGGAGTCAAATGTGGCTCCTGCTGTGAGAAGAGTAGGGGATGGCTCAGGAAGGATGTGAGGTTTAATTAAGACTAAGAGAATATTGTGGCACATATGATGTAAAGTTGTAACTTTTAAGTCAGAGGAGCTGATCTGATACTACCTTTGTCCATCCTTCCAGTCTCTTAATGCCAAACCAAAGGGATAGGAAGAGTCCCACAGGTTCATCCAAGGCTTCAAACAGGGTGAGTTGAGAGGCTGAGAAGGAAGTCTGCAAAGAAGAAAAGTGATTCCTCAAGATAGAGCTGCCTGACTAATCAGTCCCCACCTCCCTTCCCTAAACTGGCTCCCACTGTAGCTCCAAATTCCCTGAGGACAGAAAAGGACTGGGATCCCCATTTGCTAAATCATCTTTCGCTGCCAGAACTTCTGCCAGTTATAAACAGCCTCCAGGGAAGGGGAAAGGGTACATTCCCTAGCTTAGCACCCCAGATCACTGCCTCTTCTATGTGAGGCAGTGTGCCAGCACCTCCACCATAAGGCTGGGATTTTCTGTGGCGCCCAATCCCCCCAGGTCTTCCTCTCTACTTCCCTTCACCAATATCATCGCTGATTTAGACCTAGAAGGAGCTTGAAGGGCTGATCTGATTCAACCACTTCATTTGAAAGATGAACAAACTCGGGTCCAGAGACGGCCAGCTCCAGACCACAGGTTACTAGTAACAAGCCGGAGTCCCGTGGACTCCAAGCACCACGCGGCCTCGAGATGCAAAACCCGAGCCGGCCGGGCTTCCCAAAGGGCTGCAGCTGTCCCTCCTCCAGCAGGCAAATGAGGAGGAAGGGCTTTTCAGAAAAACGACCAGAGGCCAAATATCACAGTGCCCAGCCTGGAGGGACTTCAGGAGCCCTCCCTAGCCCGAGGAGGTTCACCCCCAACTGTGTCTCCCTCTGCGTCCCCCACTTACCCCCATTCTCACCCACAGTTCCGGGGTGCTAAGGGCGGGGGAGAGGAAGGTTTATTTTTCGTGGGCTAGCAAGGACCTCCTCACAAACAGTTCAAAACCCGGAGAAAAATTCACCTATCTAGGCTGTCATACAAGCCAGGGGTCTAAGCCCAGAGGGGGCGTGGGAAAGCCACTGAGCTCACCCCCGGCATGCGGGGTTTGCGCATGCGTACCCTCTCCCGGGCCCCGGTTAGGCGAGCGCATGCGCAGATTTTCGGGGCTCTACCGGGGCGAGACCCCAAACCTAGCGGTGGACTGCATCCTATTTGTCGTCAGATTATCAGAATCAAACCACGGGGAGGAGGTAGTCTCACCATTCCTGGGCCGCCGGCTCCAACGCAGTATTCTCCGCGGCGACGGCAGCAGCCGCAGGGCCTCAACTGACTTTCGTTAAATACTTCCAATTCCGGGTCTTGGGCGAGGACGCCTATTCACTTCCGGTTTGTCACAGGAACACTTCCTGTAGCCAATAATAGTGCGAGAAGAGGAAAGAAGTGTGGTGGCGGCCATGTTAATAGGGTTGCCGCCATCTTGGTAAAGGTAAATAATCCTCGCTTCCTCTTCCTTTTGGGAACAGCAGAGGAAGCTTCCCCAAACGCCAGTACCCCTACCGCGACCCCACCGGGGAGTTCGCTTTTTCATCTGTCCCCATTGTTCAGCTAAGGGCAAAGAGAAGGGAAGCAAGAGGAATTGGCCATATGCCAATAGCAAAGGAAAGGACTGCGCAAGTGCAATGGGAAGAGGCGAGGGAAACGAGGAGGAGCCTCAAGTTCAAGGTGGAGGGAGCGTGGATAGGGTCAGTGCTAGGATTCCGCAGGGTCGCCCCGGATACCCTTCCCAGGACGGTTCTTTTTCATTCTTTTCTGTGCCCATCGTCCTCACGCATCCCCTGAGCCCCTTGGGACAGGCTGCCTGCCCCTCCTTAGGCCCCTGCCGGAGCCCTGCCCCCCTTTCTCAAGCCAAGCGCCCCGCCCGAGCCCGGCGATCTTCACCTGCAGAGCAGCCTACGCCCGTCGTCTCTAAGGGGGTGACCAGGCCAGCACCCTGACCTCGCGTCCGAGCTCCAGCCCCGCGCCGGCAGTACGACCCCTTAATGTCTCAGACACCACGTGTGCGAGCCCCGACGGTCTCCCAGCTTCTCCCCGGCCCGCCCCTTTCCTAACTTTCCCATTTCATTTGCAGAGTTGTGGTATGTGACTGTATTTGGAGCACTGTTGTGCTATAAGAAATGTGGAGGGGATAGTGTTAGGAAAACCCGGGACGTAAGTCCTGATTCCAGGGCTGTGTGACAATCGCCTGTGAGTGATGGACCTGTTCTGATCGATACAGTGATCCCAAGGCAGGTCCACAGGACTTGTGATAAGAAGTGCTCTCCACTTTCAGAGAAAGAACTGATGGATTCTGAATGCAGCTTGAAGCGTATTTTCCATCTTTTATTTTTCTTTCTTTTTTTGTTTATTGTTCAGTTGTGTCCAACTCTTTATGACCACTTTTGGGGTTTTACTGGCAGAGATGCTGCAGTGATTTGCCATTTCCTTCTTTAGCGCATTTTACAGATGAGGAAACTGAGGCAAAAAAAAAAGGTTAAATGACTGCCCATGGTCACATAACTAAGTGTCTGAGGCCAGATTTGAACTCAGAAAGATACATCTTCCTGACTCTTGGCCTTGATCTCTATCCACTTGATCTCTGTCCCCAGATGCTGGATATTAATATGATAGGGGAATAACCAAGCAAGTTCCCATCTTCTGGACCTTGAGTTACTTCTACTGGGTCATGTGTAGTCTGCCTCTACCCTAAAGTACTTTGAGATGGATGACACTGTAAATCCTGGGTTAGTCCTTGGTTCTCTCCCACCTTGCGGGAGGGAGTAGGATGGAGGGGGCATCACTTCAGTTAAAAATGGATAACTGTCTGCTGACTTCTTTCTCACACACACACACACACACACACACATACACACACTTCCTATGAGACGTGAAAGTCAGGAGAAAAGCATCCTCCCTCACTCCTCACAACTTCTAATACAACACCTAGGTAAATGTGAACCTGGGCCTCTTTGGCTTAGTATTTTTTTTCTTGAGCTGTTGTTGTTATTAGAGTCATTTCAGTTGTGTCCAACTCTTTGTGACCCAATTTGGGGTTTTCATGGCAGAGATACTGGAGTGGTTTGCCATTTCCTTCTCCAGTTCATTTTATAGATGAGAAAACTAAGGCAAACGGAATTAAGTGACTTGCCCAGGGTCACACAGCTAGTAAGTGTCCGAGGCCATATTTGAACTCAGGTCTTCCTGACTCCAGTGCTGGCACTCTCTCCACTGTGACACCTAGCTGTCCCTTTTCTTGAGTATCAGTGACCAAATGCTAATCATAATATTCTCTTTAGGGAAGTGACTACTTCAGGAGTTCTCAGGTTCCTGGGTTCCTGAGTCAGTTCTGGCTGTACTTTAGGAAGAGTTTCCTGTGACTACCGTACTGATTCCTGAAGAGCAGAAGCCCAAACCCTGATGTGACCTTGAGGGAGACAGTACAAAGAAAGCCAGAGAAAGGGAGTTTGCTAGTAATAATTTTCCAGAGTACATGGACATATGTATTTACATGTCTAGATCATATCCTAGACATTTTCCTTTTGACCCCAGTGCAATAGAGAGAATAAGAAAGAAATGGGGTATTTGGGTGACACCTGAAAACAAATCTACTGCAGCTCCTGAGTCTGCTTTGAGCCTTGCTGGGTGTTGAGGTCCCCTGAGGCACTCCCCCCCACTATGGAGCCTCTTGTGGACTTTATCCCACTCGAGATACCCACACCAGAAGGGACTTAGTTGTACAGAAAGGTTCTGTTCAAGGGTAGATACTAACACACCTACATTCCCTTTTCCATTGAGAGAAGTCCCTCACATTTGTTCTTTGCATTTGTCAGTATCCAAAATACCCCCAGCTTGCAAAGTGATGTGGTTCTGTTTGGTTTTGACTCCACAAATATCATCCTGCCACCCTGTTACCTCCGCCTCCGATGCCAAATCTTCAGGTACCCTCCATCCTTTTCAGCTTCCTTTTGTGCATTGTCTTCCACCATTATATTATAAATTCCTTGAGGGCAGGGGACTGACTTTCTATTACTTATTTGTATCCCTAGCACTTTGAAAAGTTTGTGGCATGTAGTAGGCTCTTAATAGTTATTGATTATGACTATTATTGACTATGAAAAAAATAACAGATTTATTGTTTCTTCTTCTATTATTAGATACTCCCCCTTTACCAATTTCCAAACCTTTAGTAATGATAGTTCACCATATTTTAGGTTGTAGCATGCAGATCAAATTAAAGTTCTGCAAAATGGGGCGGCCAGGTGGCACAGTGAGTAAGAGCGCCGGCCCCGGAGTTGGGAGACCGGGATCAGTTCCGGCCTCAGATACATAACACCCACGCAAAATAACCGGCCATGTAACCTTGAACAAGTTACTTAACCCCAATTGCTTTAAAAATAAAAAAAATAAATTTCTGCAAATTGCTTTCATTTCTCCATGAGTACATGGTTAGTCATCATAAGAATTACATACGTAAGTCACATATTAATAGCTGAGGAAGAAAAGTAGTGTTTCCCTTTATCCTTAAGAGCTGAGAGATGACTTAAAGTCAATCCAAATGTCCACATCTCACCATGTGGATGTGCCTTGGGAAGAAGAGGAAGCATTTCAAGCTCTTTCTTCCTTCATGAT
Source organism: Petaurus breviceps papuanus (assembly GCF_028583685.1). Classification (NCBI taxonomy): domain Eukaryota; kingdom Metazoa; phylum Chordata; class Mammalia; order Diprotodontia; family Petauridae; genus Petaurus; species Petaurus breviceps. The sequence continues at coordinate 3,053,108 of NW_027185811.1, read as the reverse complement.
CTCTATATTTTAAATTTTCTTCAGAAAGCATTGAACTATTTGAAGTCAGCATATTTTCTTGTTTCCTTTGGATACTCACATTTAGGCTATATTTATCCATTTAATGATAAAAAATATCAGCCAGATAGACAAGTTTTACACACTACTCCCTCATTCAAAAATACATTTTATTGATATTTTTTTTTGCATCACCTACAATTTCCCAGTAGGTTTTTTCCCCCTCCCAAAGAGCCATTCCTTATTACAGAGAATGAAAAGAGTTTTAAAAAATGGTTAAGCAAACTAACCAATACACTGAAGAAATTGGACATTATGTGCAATGTTCTCTCCTCTAACTTTACAAAGAATGAAGTAGACAGAAGAGAAAGTGGAAGAGCATGTGGCAGGGAGAAGAAAAGGAGAGGAATACTTCATCACTCAACCGATGTAAAGTTCTGAGGGAAATATATTTAATGGCTCATTTCTCAGTTTATTAAATGTTTTTCAAATTTTTATTTCTAGGGGTGGCTAGGTGGTGCAGTGAGTAAAGCACTGGCCCCGGAGTCAGGAGGACCCGAGTTCGGTTCCAGCCTTAGACACTTAACATGCACACACCAAAAAAAAGCTAGTGTGTAATCTTGGGCAAGTTACTTAACCCCAATTGCCCTCCAAGAAGGCAAAAAAAAAAAAACCTTTAAAATTTTGCCGTGTAACCTTCAGCAAGTTACTTAACCCCGATTGCTTAAAAAAAAAATTTATTTCTACAAGGAATGTTCTCACCTTCTATTACCTCCCCCCATTGAACATTTAAAAAAATAAAAACAAAACCCCTCATAATAAATATGCATAGTTCAGCGAAACAAATGCCTGCATTGGTCATGTCCAAATATTTATGTCTCATTCTGCATTTTAAGTCCAACATCTCTCTGGCAGGAGGCATGTGTAATGTTTCATCCTCATTGGCCAATAATGTAGATTATTCTGTATTTGTGGCATTTGCATTCAAGTCTCAGTTTCTTCTGAAACGGTTTTGTCATTTCTTATGACATAATAATATTCTATCATATTCATATGCCATAATTTGTTTATCCAATTCCCAATAGGTAGACACTCCCTTATTTTTCAGTTTGGGACTATGAAAAGAGCTGTTTTAGAGCTCTCTACACACACACAAACACACATGCACACACACAGAACCACACAGCTTCTTTCTTCAGTTTCTTTGGGTTATAGAACAATAGTATAATTACTAGGTCAAAGGGTATTTAGAAATTAATTTAGTAACTTTTTTTTTGCTTTTGCTTTTTGGAGAGCAATTGGGGTTGACTTGCCCAAGGTCATACGGCTAGTTTTTGTGTTAAGTGTCTGAGGCCGAATTTGAACTCAAGTCCTCCTGACTCCAGGGCCGGTGCTCTATTCACTGCGCCACCTAGCTACCCCAATTTAGTAACTTTTTGGACATGGTTACAAATTGCTTTCCAAAATGGTTAACTCAATTCATAGATCCACCAAAAGTACTTCAGTGTGCCTTTTTCTCCACCACAGCCCCTCTAACAAGTTTCCTCTTTCGTCATCTTTTATCAACCAAGCCTCAGATTTGCTTTAATTTGTATTTCGCTAATGATTTTGAACATTTTTTCATATGGTTGTTGATAGCTTGTATTTCTTCCTTTGACCATTTATCTACTGGGAAGTGGCTCTTAGTCATGTGCATTTGAATCAGTTACATATATATCTTGGTTTGTCAGAGAAGCTTGCTGCAAAGATTTTTTCTTTCCTCCAGATCCCTGTTTCCCTTCTAATTTTAACTGCATTATTTTGTTTGTGCAAAGCCCTTTTCATTTTAAATAATCAAAATTGTCTGTTTTATCTTGTCTTCCTATTTCTTGTTTGAACATGAACTCTTCCCCTATCTATAGATTTGAAAGGTAATTTCTTCCTTCCTCCTCTAATTTGCTTACGGTATCACTTTTGATGTCTAGGTCAGCAATCTATTTGGAGTGGTTTTTTTTTTTTTTTGGTATATGGTGTTTATCTATACCTGATTTCCACCCATAAGTTTTTGTTATATAATGAGTTCTTGCCCAGTAGCTGTGGTTTTGGGGTTTATCAGTCACTGTGCTACAGTGTTAGTTTGCAGATTCTGTATGTTGTATACTTAATATGTTACGCCAATCAGCCTTTAAAAAAAAACACTACCACATCATTTTAATGATTTTTTTTTTAGTATAGCTTGAGATCTAGTAATGATAGTCCCTTTCCTTCTCCCTTTCTTCATTATTTACCTTAAGATTCTAGATCTTTTGTTCCTCTATATGCTTTCCATTATTTTTTATTACAAAATATTTCTTTGGTAATTTGGTATGGCATTGAATATTTTGGTTGGTTTTATGTTGGCGTGATCTACTTGTGAACAATTTAAAATTTCCCCAATTACTTAAGTCTGTCTTTATTTCTGCAAAAAGGATTTGGTAGTTATAGCACCTGGTTGTGTCTTGGTAGATTCCCAAACACTGTATAACTTCTGCAGTTATTTTGAATGGAATTTCTCTATTCATATTGGGTTTTATTGGCCAATAATGTAGATTATTTACGTGAATTTAGTTTATATCCTCCAACTAGAATGAATTTATTAATAGCTTATAATATTTTGCAAGAACCTTATACCTTAGTAATAAGAAAATATCATTAAGAAGAACCCAAATGTCATGATAAGACCCCTCTTCCTGGTACATTTGTTTGAGAAGTCTCATCTTAAGAGCTCTTGACTTTACATATTTGACTGTTTCAACCACCAAATCCAGAACATTTTAAAATTCTTCTGGAATAATCTTTGTTACCAGAGCCTCATGATGTATGAAGCAGTGCTTTGAGCCTACATGTGGAAAACATTGTTTTACTTTTTTGAAATAAATCCTTGTAATCTTTCAGTCATTGCAAGTGCACTGTTTATGCAAACAGAAAGACAGCTTTCCCAAGATAGATAATTTTTCTTCAAGGTGCTAGAGATAGAATTATATGTATCTTATCCTGTTGGCATTGAAGGTAATTCAGTACATGAAAAGAATCGTTCAGTAATTGAATCTTCTTCAGCAAATCTGATATACCTTAGTAATTGACTTTTTTTTTTTACTTATATCAGTTGAGTCATCGAGCTGTAGTACAAATATTCAACCATCACTCACTTTTTCTAGCTACTTTCTTTTGAATATCTGAGAATCAATCCACTGAGAAACTGACATTGGAGCCAGGAATATTCCTTTCTCAGTGTTCTTACCTAATATTATTGACTATTTCTGTGAAGGCAGGTAAGTTAAATCCTCAGCTGTAATAGAAGGCTACATTTTCATTACTGTTATATTGGTAACCACATAGCTGACTACTTACACTTTTTCAGCAGTAGTTGTTTTTTTCCATAGATTTTATTTTATACTATGACAACAAATGACTAACATAGTTCTTCTCTTTACTTGATATGTAACCGTGTTTAATATTCAAGTGTCTTTTCACATTACTAAGAACCATGCATTCATTGCTGGGTTTTTTCCACATACCACACATTTGGGAATAGGATGCTTTATCAGATTCGCTGTATCTAAATCCAAACTGTAAAAATTATCTTGGGTATAAAGTGTACCAAGGGACTACACACTATGTATGAATTATATGGACCTTCCACTTGTAATCAGTCTGTTCTCACTTTCATTATTGTTGCTTTCTGGTATTGACTCACCATTTTTTTTTGTTTAATCAAAAGCTTATTCATATTAAATTTAATCATTTTAAATTAATGTTATGTAAGGGAAAGGTTTTTCCCCTCAGCTCAGTTGATGTAGTTATAAAATGTAATTATAGATGATGAGGTTTCAGTGTATTAACAAGGTGTTAACACCCTGTAATCCCTTTACACAGTCTGAACATCTCTTTCTGATTGAGTCATTAAGGGTAAAAAGTCATTGGACAAATAAAAAATTAGCCATTTCCTTGAAACACTTTAAATAGCTAAACCTTAGAGACGGGTAGTTTTAAATTGAAGAAAGACCTAGCTCTCTTTACCATTGAGAAAAAGAGGGGATTATCTCTCTCCCTCCTCTCCCCCAATATATACACATTGGCCATGGTTCCTGGCAGTGGAGTTACTTATCTAGAAAAGAAATAAACCACACTATCCAGCAGTTGGAGAATCAGTTTGAGTTTGAGGCAAAGTTGTAGGAGTAGAGATATACTTCAGACAGATATAGATACTGAGAGTCAGTCACTTGAGGCTCAAAATAGCTTCAAGGATTGTGATCTCTGGCAGCCAAGAAGAGGGCTTAAGAAAGAGCCAGGCCTGGGAATTGGAAGTCAAGCTGTAGAGAGGAAAATACCCCAGGAACCCAGATGAGCAACCCACCAGTAGTCTGGGGAAAGCTTTGTGAGGACTGCATGGCAGGGAAAGGGCTTCTAGGCCTGGTAGTATCTGAGAACATACAAGGTCTTAACCATGTATGTTCCCTACACATGTGCCTCCTTACTACTGTACTTTTAAGTTTGTGCCCACTATTGCCATCAATTCTGTAGTATACTTGTGTGTCCTGGATTTATAGAGAAGAAGGGATGTTTTGTAGCTGTTGTTCTGACTGTGCTATCTTGGGAAATATTTTTTACTTAGAGAAAATTGTGTCTACTGGCTAATAGTTAATGGAAAGCACACTGGTAGGGGCTCATGAACTACAGTAGGAGTCCTGGCCCACAGGGTATCCTAGAGTTTGAGGTAGTAATTGACCTGCTAGGGACCTAATCTGCAAACCTATGAATGTAAGTATAAATTTACAAAGTAGGACAGAAGGGGTACAATGCTTAAAATGTTATTGAAAAAGGCAAAATAAACAAAACATATTTATTATACAAATGTACTGATCTCAAAACCTTGGACTCACAAAGAACTCAACAAAAGTAGCAGTTCTTATTAAAGGGAAACTGCATGTACACAAACCTATCAACCTTCCCATAGTGTTACTGACTTAAATATTCAGTGTGCCATGAGTTCCTTATGGCAAAGCACATTGTGCCATGAACAGAAAAGTCACTGTTAGAGATTCAGTGTGGCAGGCACAAGTAAATGCTTGTGAGTTTAATTAATTAAAAGAGAAAAGAAATATAGGTCAATAACTTGAGGGTCAAGTGAAAATTTTTTTTAAATGGATGATGATAACTAGGCAGAGAAGGAGTAATTAGGTGAGAAAGAGAGAGAGAGAGAGAGGAAGAGGGGGAGGGAGGGGGAGAGGGAGAGAGTGAGAGAGAGGGAGGTAGAGGGAGAGAGGGAGGGAGAGAGAGAGGGAGAGAGGGGGAGAGAGAGAGGGAGGGAGGGGGAGAGAGAGAATATTACCAAGGATATGGGAAGGAATGGAATCAAGGTTACAAATAAGGGGTTAGACTTGACAAGAAGAACCACTATTTCCCTAGGAGATTGGAGGAAAAAAGAAGATAATGTCAAAGAATTTTGAGGTGTAGAGTAGAGAAGGAGAAGGCTTTGACAGATCCTCAGTTGTTTTTTGTTGTTTCTTCTGAAGTGGGAGACAAAGTTCTCTGCTCTGAGACCACACAATATTATCAATACACATGACTCCTAAATCTATTTATCTAGCCCCCAAATTTCTCCTCAGCTTCACTCATAGGTCAACAATTGTCTATAGACCAGAATGAAATTCATTTTCTTTCCTCCAAACTTTTCTACTTTAATTGAATGAATTTAATTTAATTGAACTTTAATTTAATGGAACACCATTCCACTCTAGTTATCCAAGTTCATAGCTTTGGAGTAATTCCTGACTCTTATCTCTTTTTATTCACCATGTCTAGCAAGTTGTCAAGTATTGTCAGATCTACCTCCACAACATCTCTAGTGTCTGTCACCTGTCTCAATTTATATAACCATCACCTTAATTTATACCCTCATCATTAGACTGCTGTAATAAAAGCCTCTTAATTAGCCTCCCAACTATCCACTCTCCAATATATCTTATTCCCAGTTGCCAAAATAATCTTTTTAAGGCAAAATCTGACCATGTTACTTTCCTGCTCAAAAACCTTCCATGGCTCCCTATTGCCAAGAAGATAAAATACCGTCTCTTTGACGTGGCACTTAATGCTCTCCACAAGCAGTCTAATTTGGCTGGAATGTAGAGTGTGTAAGAGGAAGTTAATGGGCGGCTAGGTGGTACAGTGAATAGAGCACCAGCCCTGGAGTCAGGAGGACCTGAGTTCGGATCCAGCCTCAGACACTTGACACACTAGCCGTGTGACTTTGGGCAAGTCACTTAACCCCAATTGCCCTCCAAAAAGCAAAAAAAAAAAAAAAAAAAAAGAGGAAGTTATGTGAAAAACTAGGAAAGGCTGGAGCCACCTTGTAAAGGGGCTTTAAGTGCCCCAAAGGGGGTTTGTATTTTATCCTGGAGATGATAGGGAATCACTGACTGAAGCTTTCGGAGCAGGGGAGCGACATGGTCAGAGCTATGTTTTTAGAACATTTGGCAGTTGTATAGAAGATGGATTAGAGAGGGGAGAGAATGGAAATCAAGGAGACAATGAGGAAGTTATTCTAATAGTCCAGGTAAGAAATGATGAGGGTCTGAACAGAGAGATGTTGTGCAGGTAGAATTGATAAGATTTGGAAGCTAACTCTGGTGGAGAGAGAATGGAGAGTTGAAGAGGACTTTGGGCTTGCTGAACTGGATACCTGGATGCCTGATTGGTCTTTGAAATCAAAATCCCAAAAAGAGTCATCTACTTTGTCTCATCTGCTACTCACTTCTTAAATCCTTTTCAGTCTTGACCCCATCACTCAATTGAAAGTGATAGCCTTTTCTCAGTCTTTATCCTAGGTAGGTTCTCTACACCTTTGAGGAACACCTATGTTTATGGGGCAGGAAATGGATAATCAGCTAGAAAGAAAGACTGAAAAAGAGGGGTCCAACAGGAGATGAACCAGGAGAGAGCAGAATCATGGGATGGAACCCAAGGGGAGAGAATAGGTGGGAGTGGCCAAAAAGACTGAAAGCTACAAAGAACTCAAGCAAGCGTACAGTACTGATTCATTTAACATAGCTTCTATGCCTCCGTGTTGGCCACATAGGTACACCGGACAAGCCTGAGCGAAAGGAACCCCTGCCTCCTCTTAGGCTTGCTTTTGTATTTAGGCTGCCAGGAAGCTATGTTATTAGTTCCCTGAGTCAAATAAGTCTGGAAAACATTTTTAATGATGCTTAAGGAAAAACTAGCCTAGTGCACATGGCAGATATTGCCCCGACCATAACTCTGAATCATGGTGCCTCGCCAATAGCTGGAATCATTGCTGCTCCTGTACCTGGGTTTATACTGTTTCTCCTACTAGGAATACTCACTCCCTTTCTATCTAAATCCTCTCCATCCTTCTAGACCTAACCTTCCACATATGATAAGCTTTCTTAAATTATAGCTAGAAGTGATCTCTACTTCCTGTTGATTCACACTTCATGCTTAGTTGTAGGTTTACATTTAAATGTTATGTAACCTCAGCTAGCCTGCAAGCTCTCTGGAGACAGGAAAAATTTCTTATGTTTCCCATAATACTGAATACAATGGGGTGGGGGAATCAGTGATTTCTTCAGTATGGAGAAATCCCAGCGTAGAAATTCATTCAAGGGACGGCCAGGTAGCACAGCAAGTAAGAGCACCGGCTCCAGTGTTGAGAAGACCTGGAGATTGAATCCCGGGCTCAGACACTCAGCACCACACCCAGAAATAACTGGCCGTGTAACCGTGAGCAAGTTACTTAACCCCAATTGCTTAAAAAAAATAAAAAAAAAAAGAAATTCATTCAAGCAGATCAGCAACACATCTAATAATTAATGGTCTTAGAGAGGCAAATCAACTATGGTTAAGCTACCATATTTCAGAGATGGGTGTCATCTGTAGTGGATATTTAGTAAACCTTGGGCAAGTCCCTTCTCCTCAGGGGGTCTTGGTTTGAAAACCCAGAAAACAAAGTCCTTGGTGCTATTAAATGGTTCAACGCCAAAAACGGATATGCTTTTATCAGTGGGCTTTTTATAAGTAGGCTTACATTAAAGAAAAAGCATGACCATCTGCTTTGCTGCCATACCCTAAGGATCATGTGACTTTTCCACCAGATTTGCTACTGAAACCTTCCCTATTATGTCTATCAAACTGTGAGCTCCCTGAGAACAAGGACTGTCTTACTTTTCTGTTTATATCCCAAGCACAGTACAGTGCTTTGCACATAGTAAATGCTTACTAAATCCTTTAGTCATTTATTCATTTCCCTATCCATAGGATGAGTAGGTTAGACACGACTCCTTCTAAAGACCCTTCCAATTCTTGATCTGTAATCCTACAAATAATCTTTCATTGGTTCTGTAGCATTTTCCTTGTTTAATGTCCACTCCAAGATACTTTCTGTCTCCTTGGCTTCCTTGACATTTCTCTCTTCTGGTTCTCCTTTTATACCATCTTTCCTGTGCTCCTTAAGTGTGGGTTTCCAAAGTTCTGTACTGTTCTCCCCTTAAACTCTCTTCCTTTGTGATCTCATGGTTTCAGTTATCACTTTATACAGATGACTCCTAAATCCATTTCAGACTTCTCTCCTGAGTTGCCATACTGCATCTCCAACTGCCTGCTATGTGTGCCTTGTATTCCTACATGGCTACCCCGATCAGGATCTCAAATGCAGCATAGCCAACGTTAATCCACCGTTGTTCATTTTAAATCTTCCCTATCTGTCAAACTTCCTTATTTTTTTGAGGGCCCACCATCTTCCTACTCAACCAATTTTGAAATCAGAGTCATCTTTAACTCTTTCCTTTCATTCAACTCCCATATGTGCCTAATTCTGTCAGTTACACCTCCCTAATAGATCTCATATCCATTTCCTTCCTTCTAATCCCAGGGACATCACCATAGTTCAAGCCTTTTACTTAGACTATTGTAATAGTTTACCAGTCTTTCCTTGCCAATCCATCCTTCACTCAGCTGCCAAAATAATTTTCCTAGTACACAAATCTGACCATATCACTGACCACCCTCCTCAAAAACTTTATTGGTTCCCTTAGTGCCTATAGGATAAACATAATTTTCATTCTGGCATTTAAGTTCTTTGCTTTCCCTACCGCCAATCAGGCTCCAATCTGCCTCTCTAACTTGATTTTACATTATCCCTCACTTTACATAGTCTACATTCTAGCCAAATTGGACCACTCACTGACCTTGCCCTGCAGTCTTTCACTTCCATATGTTTACTCAAGGTGGTCCCCCTGCCTAGAAGGTAGTTTCTCCTCAGCTCCATGAATTGAAGGACCTCAAATGTCACCTTCTCCATGAAAACTCCCCTCATTGCCTTGGTTGAAATTGATCTCTTCACACTCTTAAATTTTTCCTAGAGTATTTTGTTTGGCTCCTTACCCTGAAGTAGTGGAAAGAACATTGGAGTAAGGAGAAGTCCATTTCAATCCCACACTAGTGTGAATACATATGAATTATTCGAGTTTCCGGAGCTTCGTTTCCTCAAATGCAAAATATAAACAATCATAATGCCTGCAGTACTTACATCACAGAGCTGTCTTGAAGGTCAAATGAGATAATGTATGTAAAGCTCTTAGAGGACCTGAGTTCAGTTCAGGCCTCAGACACATCACACCCACACACACAAAAAACTAGCTGTGTAACCTTGGGCAAGTTACTTAACCCCAATTGCCCTCCAAAAGGCAAAAAAAACAAACAAAAAAACATGATTCAGAGTAGGTGTCCATAGACTTGACCAGACTGGCAATGGTGATTACAACACCAAAAGAAAGTCAAGAATCTCTGCCTGCTGTAACGTGAAGTAGCTGTGGTCCAGGAAAAGCAACAGTGGAGACAACAGACAAGGCTTAGGAAACTCGGTCCTGACACTTTCTAGTTTTGTGCCTTGGAAAATCCACCTAACCTCTTTATGCCTTTGTCTTATCCCCGGTAAAATAGTCTTGTTACTACCTGCCTCATGGAGTTGTGGTATAGCATCTCAGTGGCTGATATCCCTTAGCTGGAAGTGATTCCTCCCTAAGCGTGTGGCATGTTACTTTGTACTATGCTTATCATATCCTAATTATCGTATTGTTATTTGTTTGCAGCTCTGCATCAGAAACTGATTATGATTTTATCAGCGAAAATGACTTTTGAAAAGCAGTGTTTACATTTGTTTTATTGCTGCACCCTAAGGACTTTTCCTTCTGACTTGAAACTGATCTCTCCCATTACAATGGGAGCCCCTTGGGAACAGAGACTGTCTGACTTTTCTCTTTGTATCTGCAGGGCTCAGTTCAGTGCTTTGTACATTCTTCCTGGGTTGTCAGACACTTGAGAGCAGGGTGTGTACCCCTGTGTAACCCCCAGAGCCTAGTACATGAGCTGGTAGTCAACATTTGTTGAATGAATGTTGAACTGACCAGATAAGAGATGTCTTTAACCAAAGTCTACAGGGTCAGGATGCCTTCAAGATGATCTGACACCTCTCTCTCTCCTTCCAGGAAATCAGGAAGTGAAGAAGCATCTATCAAGTGCTTTCTGTATGCCATTTACTATGCTCAGCTCTGGGGATGCAAAGAAAGACAAAAGTGGGGTTCACATTCTAATGGAAGAAGACAACACTCAAACAACTGTATACACGTTGGAGGATGATGGAATCTGCAGAGGCTTGAAGTAGAAGGATCATTTAGAATGCTGTTTACTGCAATAAGCTAGGTGAAAGGTGAAGAGGGTCTATACCGGTGTGGTAGTTGTGTGAATGGAAAAAAGGGGGAAGTACCCAAGGACATGAAGGGAGAAATGATAAGATTTCACAAAAGACTGGATGAGTGCAAGTGAGGAGTCACCAATGGTGCCAGGGTTTCGAGCCTGAGTGACAGGGAGGATGATACCCTGAATAGTAAAAGGAAAGTTGAGAAGAAAAGAAAGATAATGAGTTCTATCTTGGACATGTTAAATTTGAGGTGCGTGTGAGTGACCCAGAGGCAGTTGGTGATATAGGACTAATGCTCAGAGGAGAGACTAGGTATGGAAGTCATGGAAGAGGGATAAGAATCAAATACATGGGAGATGATGAAATCACCACCTGAGGTAATACAGAGGAAGGAGAGAAGAGGGTCTGGGGGGAGAAGATAGCCAAGAGATTAAAATCAGAAGATGCAGAAAGTTAAAAAAAAAAAAAAAGAAAGGAATAGTATGGGGAAAAGGCCATCCTGTCTTCCCAGGCTAATCTCACCATCCTGAATCACTGTCATCTTTCTTACAGTCTCAGCTTTTAAGATACAAATAGAATTAGTTCATGCCTAATTCTCTGAACCCCTGCCCCTGACCATTTTCCTTTCCTTTAATAGAACACTTGAACAAGCACTTTGCTGCCCCCGTGTGGCCCTTTGTGGAAAAGGCAGGCTCTGCTCCAAAGGCTAGGTCTAAGAACAAAGGCCAAGTCAAGGGTTCTTCCCACTCAACCTTGCTGCCTTTACTAGATCACTAGAGCTGAGCAGCAGCTTAGAGATGATCGAGGAGTCACCCAGGACCAAAGATTTTCTGTGGACACTTTAGCTCGTTGGTGATGGTTGCCCATTGTCCCAGCCCAGTGAAGGATGACAAGGTGGAAGCCTGAGACATACCAAGCAAGTCTATTCTTGGGGAAGGGGCTAATGTTCAAAACACTGAAAAGAAATAACAGTTATTTATTTCACTAATAATTGCTCACATTAAGAATAACTCACTGTAGAGTTTACCAAGACTTTCAGCACAATAACCCCATGAGGTAAATAGTGAGAATACCATTATCCCCACTTTACAGATTGGTCACTCAACTGGTATGTGTCTAGCACTAGAAATTAATCCTAGGATAGTTCATCTTAAGATTCAGGAGGTATGAGGAACCTTAATAAATAACCTGTTCAAATCTCCTTATTTTATAGATGAGGAAGCTGAGACCCAGAGATAAAATGGGTCACACAGGTGAGAGAACTGGGATTTCCAACAGGTTCTCTTGGCTCCAAATCTAGTGCTTTTTCCATGTCTTCTAAGTACAGAGCTCTCAAATATATCCCATTACTTCTCCAGAAAAAAATGCACCAATAAAGAAATATATATTTACTTCAGCATGGGGGTCCATAGCCTCCTTCTTTGCCACCATTGCCCCTTCTCCCCACCAGGGACAGCTGCTTTGTGTTGTGGCTATGACCTTGGTAATGTAGCCCTACTCCTACTTCCCCCACCTTCGCCATATCTTCATGCAGCAGACCCTCCCAGGCCAGTCTTGTTGAATACAGCAAAACCTGTAGATAATGAGAATTTGTGAGGGTACACTCTCTGTGTAGATAAGTCCAGCCTAGGAGACAAATCTGAATAAAAATTCCTGTGTAGTCTATCTTAGGCCAGCTGGTTGCCAGTCCAGGATCTTCCTTCCATCACCTCCCTTCTCTTTCTTATTCAGAAGGAAGGAAGGAAGGGCAGTAGGGGTTAAGTGACTAGTCCAAGCTCACAGGGCTAGTAAGCATTAAGTGTCTGAGTCTGGATTTGAACTCAGGTCCTCCTGTCTTCAGGGCCTGTGCACCACCTAGCCACCCCTCCCTTCTCTTTCTTACTCATAGAATCACAGATTTAGCACTCTGAGGGACCTTCAGGATCATCAGGCCCAACCTTATTTTACAGACTAGGGTGCTGAAGTCCAGAGAGGTTGAATTCATTACCCCAAGGCCACACACACATTAAACAGCAGAGCAGACCCAGGCATGTGGCTGTGTTCCTGCCCCAATTTTAAAAGCGTGTTTACATCTCTGGCGGTCACAGCATCCTTTGCTCCCCATGTTGATGACAGTTCATTTGACAGTTCATTTGATTATGATGACATAATGTATGATACATTACAATTTCTCTACTTTATCTCTTGTGTTTCTGCCTTTCCCAATCCAGGTTGAATTCCTTTTCCTGGTAACCTGAGCACTACATTTTTGTGATATGTCAAAAAGGAGGCCTGGGGACTTGGGTCTGGGGTCTGGTTCTGGCTCTCCTACCAACTAACTATGTGACAGGTGACCTCTCTGAGGCTCAGGTTTCTGCCTTGGGAGGGACTAGAGCCAGGGATAAGAAATGGAATTTTCCAAGGTTCCTTCCAACTGTAATTTATAATTCTATCCTTTCTACCTATAATTTCTATCCTTTACCTACTCCTTCTCTAGGATGAACTACTGCCCTCAGGTACCTCTGACTACCACTGGAGTAGCCCTTTCCTGGTATCCAAACTCAAATGTTTTCAATCTACCATCCATTCTTTCCTTGTCTTTTCTTCTGCCAGCTGAGTTTCCCTTTGATCTGCAGTTTGCTGGGACCCAGGGCCATTCTTTCTCTCCTGGAGGAGCCAGATAAGTATCTCTTCTCCACCATTAACAGTCAAACCTTACTAATAATTACCTAGAGTAATTTAGCACATATATAATGATAGCTCATATTTATTTTAAAATGGTATGATCCTACAAACAAGTCAAGATCCTGGGGGTATAGCTGGCTATCAGTCAACCAGCACATTGCCCCCACAGTGTTATTTTATCACTGTCCTGGGCCCTTCTCTAGGAATAGTATGTGTCCCTTCATCTCTGGCAATTACCCCCTATTAGGAGCCATTCCCCTTCCTTTTTTCCTCATGTTGCTTCATTCATTTACTTTCACTAAAGGTCATAATATAAATATACAGTTTAATTACATTAGCAAATGTATATAAGAACAAAAGTATTTATTATTATAGGAAGCAAACTACATATTCCATCAGATCCCTGGACCCCTCCTAAGACAGAAACCGCTTTCAAGCTGAAATCCTTTCAGTCTCCCAGCCAAAGCATGGAAGCAGGAGAGAGAACTTAAAAGTTTAGTGTCTTATGATAGTCTTCTCTCCTCTCTCTGCATATAGAACACTTTGGAAACTCTGGTGATTTGCACGGTCACAACAGCATGAGCCAACAGGAACCGGAGTCTCAATCTTTCATGGTCCTGGGAACTCTCCTATAGGCTCTGGTTTAGGCTTCTTCTCTGTTCATATTACTCCAACACTGAAAAAAGGCACTACTCAGATGCCCCAGAGGTGCCCATCACAAAACTAGCATCAACCCAGGCAGGGGAACCCAGGCATGCCTGTCAGTCCCATTTGCCATTCTCTCTCTCTCTCAATTACTCTCTTTCACCTTCAACATTTCTGTGCACACTACTTTCCATTCATATGACATCCACGCTGTCATGGTTGCCTCATAAGTCTGCCTATCCACTCCAAGTTCATGCTGAGACAGCTGCCAGACTCTGCCTCTGACTCTCTCCAGCTGGGAAGTTATATCCAAACCTTCTCCATATTTATATAGTACATCAGAGTTACTTTCTTTACAACAACCCACTTGAACAAATATTATTACTGTTTTACAGATTTAGAAGTTGAGGTAATGAGAGATTAAACTATTTACCTATGATCATATATGTCAAGATATTAGGCTATACCCTGTTTACCACAGTGAAGGCCCAGCAAGCCAACAGTGCCCTGAGATTCCCCTAACAACAATCCTCTGCACCCACCCTCTGGCAGAATCACATAATTATTGCACAGCTTTGACCAGCACCAGGAGTTCTCTGAGCCTGGACAAGTAGCAGAACAAGCTTAGACAAGTTCTGGTCATGAAGCCCTCCTATGAATCAAACTTGGCACACTGTTGCTGTTATCCCTCAGTGTCAGGGCTACAGCTCACTGCCCGCAACCACTGGTATAAGAATTGAGATCTCCCCACTAGGGCCGGGGCACTAGCACATGTGCAAGTCTCACTTGAAAGTTCAACTCCTCTTTGATTCCTGACTCTCCTGTCCCTAGCCATCCACAGGTCAGAGGTTGGTTTGGTCAGCTTGACACGTAGCTAGTAAGAGAAAAACCAAGACTTGAGCGCCAACCAAGTTTAGAGCTCTTTCCACCCTTGCCTCTCTTGTAACTAAATAAGATGCCAGCATGATTGCACGCCACTGATCCCATACATTGGCACTGGCCATGGTAGGCTATTTGGTTACACCAGGAACATGGGAGTCTAAACTGCAAATGGGTTTGTACAGACCATGGTAAGCAAGGTGACAAATATTGGGTGACAAAAGATTCCTTGAGATAATACTGGAAAGGTAAATATGAATGGAGCGTTAATATTTAATAATTTATTATATGTATAATAATAATAATAAAATTAGCTAAGAGCAGGAATAGGGAAAGGTGAGAAGAGAGGAAGAAAGGTACCTCTTAGATATATCACTAGCATGGAACTAGGAGTGGGGGAAGAAAAAGATGGGTATGGAACACAAAAGGAAGGAAAAAGGTCAGCTAGCCAATGGCTAAATATTTAATTTGATTCAACAAGCATTTCTTTAAAAAATCAATTTTATTGGTGGCTTTTGTTTTTACAGTATAATTGGTTCTGGAAATATCCCCCTCCCTTATCCCGTCAAATTGAGCCCTCCCTTATCACAAAGAAAGACGTCCATCCCAGTGACCACGTTTGGCAATATATGCAATATATACAAAAAAATTCACGATTCCCCCATACCCCACCCCCCAATACTTCTCAATTCCCAAGTTCACAATTTTGGAGTCATCCTCGATGCGTCTTTCTCACCCCCCTCATATTTGATCAATTGCCAAATCTTGTCAAGTCTACTTCCCACAGTTTGTCTCATGTCCAAACCCTTCTTTCCATTCACACTGCTGTCACCCTAATTCAGACCCCTATCACCTCTGGCCTAGAGGACTTGAATAGCTTCTTAATTGGTCTCTCTATTTTTAGGAAGACCAGCACTCCCCTATGCAAGCCATCTTCCACAGAGCTGCCCTGCACAGGGAGATCCGGTGGCTGCCTCTTACCTTTGGTATGATCCCATTTTTCCAGGCTGATTACACACTGTTCTCCTTCCTGCATTTTGTGCTCCAGTCACAGTTGTCTGCTATCCCTTCACCCCACCCTCCTGCATATAAAAACTCCATCTTCCATCTTTGCATAGGCTGTCTCCACAGCCTCTCTGCCAAATGGAATGCCTAGCTTTCTTCAGAACTCACCTTTGTTGCTGTTCAGTCATTTCAGCCACGTTCTACTCTTCATGACCCTATTTTGGGGTTTTCTTGGCAGAGATACTGGAATGGTGGTTTGCCATTTCCTTCTCCAGCTCATTTTACAGAGGAAATTGAGGCAAACAGGCTTAAGTGACTTGCCCAGGGTCACACAACTAGTAAGTGTCAGGCTGGATTTGAACTCAGGTCTTCCCGACTATAGGCCTGGCATCCCGCCACTTAGCTGCCCCAAACTCAGGTTAAGTACCACTTCCACACAAATCCTATCCTGAGCTCACCATTTCCTGGTACTCCCTCACATGTACATATTTTGCATTTATGTTTTCACATTGATATGAATGGAATATAAGTTCATTGAGGTCAGGGACTAGTTCCTTTTTTTTTTTTAATTCCCAGCACTTAGCATAGTGCTTAATAAGCACATTAAACACATTGGCAGGTGCTTGATAAATGCTTATTGAATGAATGAATAAATGAATGAATGAATGAACATTCTGCCTTAGTAGTTACCGGCCTCCCTGCCAAGAGAGCCATTACTGATTTTTTAGTTACTCAGGATTCAACCTCCTTTTAGGGATCTGTTTTTTTTTTTTTTACATTTGGATCAACAATTATTAAGCGCATTCCCCATGAAGTACCCCGCAATGAATGTGTTGGGGAGACTCAAGGATAAAGGGGTTCTTAGAAGAGCTGACAAATAGGGTAGGACATGTACACATTTGTTTACAGAGCGCTGTAACTAGGCACTGACATTTTCAGGAAAGAAGTAGGCAGGAGGAAGCCTGAGAACTGGCACCGGGTGTTTATTGTGAAGAGCCCCTGGATTTGGAATGAGAGCTGGGTTTTGAATTCCTTTTCTGGCTCTATTTCTCTAACTTCCCTTCCAGCTCTAAATTCTGTATGTTTATGAGTCCATGGGGACACTTTAAATCAAATATATAATAAAGTATACACAGCTACATACAAACCGAGGCTGCGAGGCTGGGGGCATGAAAAGGAAAGTATTGATCAAATAAGTGGGGCCAGGCTTACTCACAGAAGACATGTTGGAGAAATTAGAGCTAGATTTTGCAGGGGCAGAAAGATAAGGATATCTAGAACCAGAAAAAGGAAGTTGCCTCTAGGAAACCTTCCTGGACTGATCGAATGATTGCTGCCCTGACCCAACCCCATTTGGACCCAGAAGTCATACAATTATACCCCTTGCATACCTCATGCTCTCTGTCCTAATGATGGATTCATCCTTACCCTCCACCTCATTCTAACTTCACCCGATATGGATTTGCTCTTAATATTTCACATCTATTTATGTATTGGTGGGCCACTATTTTCATTTTAAATGATTGAGTCATTCATTCATCCATTTTTTAACCAAATATTTATTAAAGCGCATTAGGCAACAACAAGCCATGAAGGTACTATGCTTATATCCTCTCCTTATTTAATTGTCCGTGCCTTAGATCATTTCATTCATAATAGTGTGAATTCTCAGAAGGTGGAAACGCCACTTGGGTATTCCCCTTGGATAATTCCTAGCCCAGTACCGTAACTTGTAGACATTTCCTAAAGGCTTTGTATTGGTCATGAGGCAGTTATAATATAATAGCCACAGCTTTTGTTTTTTAAGTTTAGTTGGGGGAAATGTGAGCATCAGTGAAGAGATGAAGAAAATAACAGAAGTCGGTTTTATTCATTAAGCACTTACAAGATGAGGTTTGAGGATGAGGTTAGAGTGACAGGGCAGAGGTGGAGAAGGAAGCCGTATCTCTGAGACATTGTCCAATCTCTATCCGTATTCCTTTCTTAGCTCAGATTTCAGCCATTGATTCTGTTGACTCCTTAGGAATGAGTTCATTGTCTGTCAATGGTGGATTTTCTTTTGAAAATGCTTGGTGATCTGAAAGAGTTAAATACAGCTTCCCAAAAGGCCTTGGAGAGGTCTGCTCAGAGAGACCATAATGTGTGTTTTTTCCAAGAAAAAAAAGGGGATTCTCTCTGTTGCCCACCTGATTGACCAACCTCCCTGGAAGTCAAGTTCACAGCTGCAATACCACTGGGCCAAGACATGAAACCTAACCTGCCTTCCTACCAAACGCCATGAGTGCAGCTTCTCTCTCTTGTTGACACCAGCTTCCTGTGGTTACTCTGCTGACCAGTGACTCCCCAAGAATCAAAAATAGGTGGGGAGCCTGAAGAAAAGGTGTGGCAAAGAGGTCTGGTAAATGAAAGAGGAAGGAGCACATGGGTGGGGGTGGAAAAGACAATGGATGCCCTCCTATTCAGCTTTACCTTCTTCCTCTTGCTTATTCATTCATCCAATCTCTTTCCCACACTTCTCATCTGGTTTCCTACCTGCTAGAATTTTTTAATCTATAGATTTGTTTGTTGGTGACTACTTGTGCACAAGCCCATGTGTAAACTATCACTCACTCTCTTACTTATTTATTGGTCTTCAGACGTGGTACACTGGCCCCTGTCTGTGGCTCTATCCAGCAGAGCAAGAAACAAAGCATAACCTGCCACGTGTAGGATGATTTGAGGAGTGCCAAAAGGTTCCCCTGCCCTACAAGACCTCCGTTGCTTTGCCTCTGCCAGGGATTCTCTCATCACTGGGCATCCCACTCCTTCAACCAGAAGCATTCCTTCCCTGTTAAATTACAGCTGCTATTCATGAGCAGCATTAATTCAGTAGCACCCATGGACGAAGATTAGTTTATCAGATTAACTAAGTGAGAACCCAGAACAGGGTTAGGCTTGAGGAAATGAGACACAGAGCAGGTTTTGATGGGAAAGTTCTAAGGGATGGCCCAGGTGGAATACAAGCCAAATATTTTAGTGAGGGGTAAGGAGGGAGTGGGGAAGGGTTGTTGAGCAGTTAGGGCTGTAGCTCTGAGGTGGAGGGAGGGAGGTCAACAGGAGAGGAGGGAAGCATTACCTATGGCACAATTTTTTTTTAATCGCCTAATGAGGATTATATATGTGTATGAGCATATGTATATCTGATCACTGATCTGTGACACATATGACTGGGGTATGTGATGCCAGACTGGGATTCAGTCAAATGCAGATGTGATGGTTTATATTGAAACAGCTTAGAGTTATTTTAAAAAATAAAGTGACGGGGCAGCCAGGTGGCTCAGTGAGTAAGAGCACCGGCTCCAGTGTCGGGATGACCTGGATCAAATCCGGGGTCAGATACTCAGCACCACACCCAGAAATAACTGGCTGTGTAACCTTGAGCAAGTTACTTAACCCCGATTGCTTAAAAAAATAAATAAATAAAGTGACATAAATAGTTGGGGTTGAAAGAAGACCAAATGACCTTGCAGAACCCAAGCTAGGAAGAGAGAAGCCATTGGACAACCTACTCCCTACTCTCTCCCCAGTATTTCTCAAGAGTACCTCCTAGAAGTAGCAAGGAAACCAAAGCGTTAGAGATAGCAGAAGTCTGCCCCTCCTTCAGATGTACGTCTGGGAAAGCGCTCTACCAGAGTGAGTAAAGGGTCGGCCTGGGAATCAGATATAGCTAGGCTCATGTCTTGTCTCTGACACATCCTAGCTGTGGATCCTGGGCAAGTCTCTTAATTTCTCACTGCCCAAGACAGCTCTGTAAGATAAAAATGACAGATAAAATTGCCAATGGGCTCTGATGGAGGCAGTTTCCATACCATGATGAAATCACAGGTCCAGACTAACTCTAGGCCTATATTGTTTGTCCTTTGCCCAACACACCCTTCCTCTCCACCCAAACTCTATCAGGTGTGATTAAGCAAGTATGAAGGATGAAATGATATTGTGAATCATGTAAATGTTGAAGCCAAAAAAGTTATATTTATGCCATTCTAAACTCCTAAAATACACACAGAGAAGACTTATTTCACATTCAAATGAATAAATGGTTGGTAAATAGAAACCAATGTCAACTCTATTCAGTATAATTGAATGAGTTATGAAATGTTTAAAGAAATAACAAGGGGCGGCTAGGTGGTGCAACGAGTAGAGCACCGGCCCTGGAGTCAGGAGGACCTGAATTCAAATCCGGCCTCAGACACTTACCACAAAAACTAGCCATGTGACCTTGGGCAAGTCACTTAACCCCAAGTGACCTCCAAAGAAGCAAAAAAATAAAACTATTTTGTTTTTTCTTAATGGAACTACTGCATTCTGGCTCTTGCCCTTGATCATGCTGACAACTCTTTGCCCTTAAAACCCTTGAGTCTCACCTTGTTCTTAGGATTTCAGGCATTTGTGGCAGGAGGAAGGGACATCTAATTCCATCATGCGAGGAAAATCTGGGTACCCACCAATCTGGGACCAGATGACACCTGAAGGGGTCTTCTTTTTTACTGGATAACTGGAGATAGACAGATCAGTCTTCCAGATAGCCTCTATCTCATTCCCCCTTTCTCTAAGAGAATAAGAAAGATGAAGTTAGAAGCAACACTTTCTTCTACCCTGGGTCTTATTTTCCTTCCTAGCCAAGGAGAGTCAGCCCCACTTGGCCTTCTCTACACTTATCCTTCCCCAGCTCTGCATCTATGATTGGAGAGGAAGAGATGCACTCAGTTTCCCCAAGGATGGGTCTTGCTTAGTTCTCTGAGAAGGTTCAAGAAACAGGAACTGAAAAGGAGGTAGGATGGGAGCTGTAAGACCCTGAGATGGTCACACAATGGTCCAACACTATGTGGCAGTCAGGGGACCAGTTTTCTCTATCTTATAAAAAGCTTCTTTTAGCATGTCCACTTCCTGAGTGGGGAGAATCGGATCATTTACATCAATTAATGAATGGTGCTAGGTGTTTGGACAGAAATGTTTGCAAATATGTCAACTGTTGATTCTAAAGCAGAGTGGAATCTGACATCCAGAGCATTCCCTGTTTTACTCTGATAGCCTAAAATGTATTCAAGTCATGCTCAGATCTCAGATTGGAATACCTACCCATACATACTCCCTTCTCAGCCCTGTCAGCAACTTGGAACCATTCTCAGCAGGGAAGGTGAGGATAAACCACTCACACACATCAATGAGGGTTAACTTTTAGCCTCTGTCTCCTCCATGGCTACTTGTGGGACCAGAGAAAACCTTTGTTGGTCCCCAAGGCTTAAGTCATTCCAGTGTCTCTATTCTCCACTCTAACTGTTCTGGCAACAGTGGTTCTGCCTACCGAGCAATCTTCAGAACTTCAGGACACTCTTGATGCTTAGCCATTGGGAACTGTTTAGGTTGCACTCCACCAACCCTGGTGAAATGGGTGTATTTCTTCAATGCTGCTGCTGTTGATACTCTTTTCTGCTTCTCTGTGCTGGCTATGAGAACTGGAATACTCAGCTTCAGATTCCATTCCCCTTGGAGCTGAAGAAACAAGACAGAGACAGGCTTTCAGGAGATGGGAGGGGCAGAAAGTATGGCAGGTTTCTCCTTAGGTGCTGTGGGAAATACAGTGTCGTGCAGTAGAATGAGCAAAGGAATAAAAAATTGGGGGTTTGAGTCCTACTTCTATCACTAGCTGGGTAAACCTTGAACAAATCTCTCTCTTTGAACCTCAGTTTCATCAATTATAAACTAGAGATAATGATATTTGTCCTTCCAATCTCATAAGATAGTTGTGAGAATCAAGTAAATTAATCGATGTAAAGGGCTTTGTTTCCATAAAGCAGTATGTAAATACAAGCTGTTATAATAATGGAATTATACTACCTGTGCTCAAGGGAGACCCCATGATATACTGAGGAGAGGACTGGACTTTGAGTCAGAAGACCCATGTTTGAGTCCTGGCTTTCAGACATAAAAAGAATGGATATTAGGGAAATAAGATCTAAGTGCAGTCGTAGACAGGGAGGCATAAGAATCAATAAATAATTGAAAAGACTTGAGGGCCTACTCTATGCCCAGCACTGAGCTAGGTTTGTGAATAAAGGGTAGGATGGGGGACCCTTAAGAGAACCATTTATGAGCCCCTCTCCTCTAAACCATGCCCCCTTGGTTAATAATGTGGGGAGTAAATTGCAGAGTATTAAGGCTTGTACTTAGACG
Organism: Petaurus breviceps papuanus; assembly: GCF_028583685.1. Lineage (NCBI taxonomy): Eukaryota > Metazoa > Chordata > Mammalia > Diprotodontia > Petauridae > Petaurus > Petaurus breviceps. Next base: position 3,030,970 of record NW_027185811.1, on the reverse strand, counting down.
TATGTTTCCATACCACGATGTAATGTTGTGATATCAGCACTTCTAAAGCAGAAGGTAAATTACTCAGAATTCAATTTAACAAGTACCTTTCTGAGTGCTGATAATATGTGATCAGTACTGAGTTAGGTGCTGTGGGAAATACAGTGTAGTGCAGTAGAATGAGCGAAGGAATAAAAAATTGGGGGTTTGAGTCCTATTTCTATTACCAGCTGGGTAACCTTGAACAAATCTCTCTTTTTGAGCCTCAGTTTCATCAATTATAAACTAGAGGTAATGAGATTTGTCCTTCCAACCTCATAAAATAGTTGTGAGAATCAAGTAAATTAATCGATGTAAAGGGCTTTGTTTCCATAAAGCAGTATGTAAATACAAGCTATAATAATAATGGAATTATACTACCTGTGCTCAAGGGAGACCCCATGATATACTGAGGAGAGGACTGGACTTTGAGTCAGAAGACCCATGTTTGAGTCCTGGCTTTCTGCCACTTGAATTAGATGTGTGACTTTAGGCAAGTCACTTGACATCTCTGGGCCTCAGTTTCCTCATCTGTAAAATAAGGACATTGCACTAGACAACTCTAGAGTATCTTCCAGTTCTAACATTCTGCAAGTCAGAAATCAAATTCATAGTCATATGAAAAATGCTCTAAATCACTATTGATTAGGGAAATGCAAATTAAAACAACTTTGAGGTACCACCTCACACCTATCAGGTTGGTTAATATAACAGAAAATGAAAATGATAAATGTTGGAGGGGATGTGGAAAAACTTGGACATGTTGGTGGAGTTGTGAGCTGATCCAGTCATTCTGGAGAACAATTTGGAACTATGCCCAAAAGTTCATAAAACTATGCCAAGATTAACAGAAGAGAAAATAGAATACTTAACTAACTTCATCTTAGACAAAGAAATTGAACAAGTCATTAATAAACTCCCTAGGAAAAAATGCCCAGGGATAGATAGATTCACAAGTGAATTCTACTAAACATTTAAAGAATAAGTAATTCCAGTACTATATAAACTATTTGGAAAAATAGATAAAGAAGGAGTCCTACCAAATTTCTTTTATGATACATTATGGTACTGATACCTAAACTGGGAAGAGCTAAAACCTTGGCACTGTCACCACCTTGGTACAAGCCCTTGTCACTTCACCCCTCAACTATTGCAATAGTCTGATGCTTAGTCTCCCTGCCACATAGGTCTCTGATCAAATTTCTCTCCTACTCAATAAATTCCAGTGGTTCTCTGTTGCTTCCAAGATCAAATAAAAAAAAAAAGAAATGACAAGCAGGATGATTTCAGAAAAACCTGGAAAGAGTTACATTAACTGATGCCTAGTGAAGTGAATAGAACCAGGAGAATGTTATATACAGTAACAGCAATATTGTTCAATGAAGAACTGTGAATGACTTAGCTATTCTCATACAATCCCAAAGGACTAATGATGAAACATACTATCCACCTCTGGAGAAAGAACTGATTTGTTTGAATAGAGACTGATGCTATTTTTATAAATTTTTTAATATATTTTATATAAAATAGATGCTATTTTTCACTTTCATTTTTTTCCCTTTTATTTGAGTCTTCTTGTACAAAATAACTAATATGGAAATGCTTTACATGTATAACCTATATCTGATTGCTTATCATCTCAGGGAGAGAGGGAGGCAAAGAATTTGGAACTCAAAACCTTAAATAAAAATGTTTTAAATGTAAAAAAAACACTAGAGAACATAGAATAAATGGAGCTTTCCTTAAAATGATAAATAGTATCTATCTAAAACCATCAGCAAGTATTATGTGTAATGGAGATAAGCTAGAAGCCTTCCCAATCAGATCAAGGGTAAAGCAAGAATGCCCATTATCACTACTATTATTCAATATTGTACTAGAAATATTAGCTATAGCAATAAGAAAAGAAAAATTGAAGGAATTAGGATAGGCAGTGAGAAAACAAAGCTATCACTCTTTGCAGATGATATGACATACTTAGCAAATCCTAGAGAATCAACTAAAAAAAATTGTTGAAATAATTAACAACTTCAGCAAAGTTGCAGGATATAAAATAAGGCCACATAAATCATCAGCATTTCTATATATTACCAACAAAGTCCAGCAGCACAATTTAAAAAGAAATTCCATTTAAAATAATTGTAGACAATTGTAGAGGCAAGCACCCTAGCACACCCAGGATGGCTGCTAGCACAGGTTCTTTGATCTGCTTTTCTAAAGGAGAGCAGCTCAAAAAGGAGTTAACAATCTTACTTTAATCAAACATATATCATTTACCTAGTTCAGGGGGAAAAGTCATCACCCTGAACTTCAGAGAAAATACAAACAGAAATTACAAGCAGACAAAAAATACAGAGAGGAGGGGGTGGAGCCAAGATGGCGGAGAAGAAGCAGGACCTCCCCACTGCTCCTGCTTCCACCTTCCCCAATCCATGTAAAAAGGGGACACTAAACAGACTTTGGAGCTGCAGAACCCACAAAATGACACAGAGAAGCTAACCTCCTGCTGAGGACAGCCCAGCAGGCTGGCAGGAATCAGCCAGCGGCAGTGCTCCAGGAGCCTAGCCCAGCCCCACACCAGGGCTTTAGCCCCAGGGCGGGCCTGACCAGCCACTGGCCAGAGGGACTCCAGATCAGCAGCAGTTGTGGCCATTTCCAGAATTATCAACACATAGATGCGAAGGACAAAGTGAGAGGCCAGTGCAGTCTGGACTTTGGGACCCAGTAAGTGGGAGTGCATGGCTTTTGCCCCCGGGGTGAGAAGCCGCTGAGATGCCTGGCACAGCCATCCAGCAACACATGGTAGCTTCAGCTCCTGGCCTGCACAGTGTAGGGGGACCAAGCACCAGTCTGAGGGGTAATCGATCTTGCTTTAACCTGCTTGGATTTGGATTGCAGTCCTGGGGTGTGCCAGAGCATGTGGAGACCTCAGAGAGGAAACCCATCTAATACCTCCAGCAGCTGAGAAAACCCCAGCATTTGGGACAAAAGCTCCCCTGTCTGGTGGCAGAGTCCTACTGTGGCAAAAAAGCCCAGGGGTCAAGTGACTGAGGGGTGACATGACCAGGCAAAGGAAACAAAGCAGACAGAAGATTCCAACATTATACTTCTATTTGGGGGACAAAAAGGAGCAAAGCATGGAACAGGAGGAAGACAGTGAAGTCAGAACTCCTGCACCAAAAGCTTCAAAGGAAAATACGAGCTGGTTACAGGCCATAGAGGACCTTAAGAAGCAGATAAGAGAAGTGGAGGAAAAACTTGGAAGAGAAATGAGAACAATGCAAGAAAATTATGAAATGAGAGTCAACAGCCTAACTGAGGAAAATAATACCTTAAAAAACAGACTAACTCAAATGGCAAAAGAGGCTCAAAAAGGCAATGAGTAGAAGAATGCCTTAAAAAGTCGAATTTTCCAGATAGAAAAAGAATCTCAAAAGCTTACTGAGGAGAATCATTGCTTCAGAATTAAATTGGAGCAAATGGAAGCTAATGACTTTATGAGAAATCAAGATGCTGTTAAACAGATCCAAACAAATGAAAGAATAGAAGGCAATGTGAAATATCTTATGGGAAAAACCACTGACCTGGAAAATAGATCCAGGAGAGATAATTTAAAAATTATTGGACTACCTGAAAGCCATGACCAAAGTAAGAACCTAGAAATCATCCTCCAGGAAGTTCTCAAAGAAAACTGCCCTGATGTTTTAGAATCAGAGGGCAAAACAGAGGTTGAAAGAATCCACCGATCACCTCCTGAAAAAGATGCCAAAAAGAAAACTCCTAGGAATATTATAGCCAGGTTCTGGAATTCCCAGATTAAGGAGAGAATATTACATGCAGCCAGGAAGAAACAATTTGAATATTGTGGAAACACAATCAGGATAACCCAGGATCTGGCAGCTTCCACACTGAGGGATCGAAGGGCTTGGAATATGATATTCCAGAGGGCAAAGGAGCTGGGATTAAAACCAAGAGTCACCTGCCCAGCAAAACTGAGTATCATGTTTCAGGGGAAAATATGGTCATTCAGTGGAATAGAGGACTTTCAAGCATTGTTGCTGAAAAAACCAGAGTTGAACAGAAAATTTGACATTCAGATACAAGAAGCAAGAGAAGCATGAGAAGGTAAACAGGGAAAAGAAATAATAAGGAACTTATCAAAGTTGAACTATTAACATTCCTACATGGAAAAACAATAATTGTAACTTATGAAACTTTTCTCAGTAGTTGAAGGGAATAGAAATATATATATATATATGTATGTATATGAGAGTATATGGGCATATGAATACATATGTGAATGCGTATATATATGTTTACAGGTATACATAGATAGAGGGCACAGGAACAATTTAACAGGAAGGGATGATACTTAAAAGGTGAAATTAAGAGGTGAGAGAGTAATATAATGAGAGGAGATGGGGAGAGACAGAATGGGGTAAACTATCTCATACAGAAGAGGCAAGGGGAAATGGTTACAATGGAGGGGAAGAATAGGAAGGCAAAAGGGAATGGGTCAACCTTATTCCCATTGAATTTGGCTTGAGGAGGGAATGAAATACACACTAAATAGGGTATTTCACCCTACAGGAGAGTGGGGGGGGAAGGGGATGAGAGGGGGGATGATGGAAGGGAGGGCAGGCTGGGGGGGAGGGAAGTTGGAAGCACCCACTTTTGAAAAGGGACAGGCTCAAAGTAGAGAATAGAACAAGTGGGAGGTGGGATAGGAGGGAGGGAAATATAGTCAGTCTTTTACAATATATCTACTATGTTATTGTTTTGCATTAGCCACACATGTACATCCTATACTGAACTGCTTATCTTCCCAGTAAGGGTGGGAGACAAGGGAGGAAGGGAATGAATCTGGAATGCAAAGTTTTAAAATTAAATATTCAAATATGTATGTATATATATATATATGTATGTGTGTGTATATATATATATACTATTATCAATACTATTTTACATGTAATTGGGAAATAAGATATACAGGCACTGGGGCATAGAGATCCACTGGAAAAGTTGAAAGGGGTATGGGAGAAAATATGGGAGAGAGCAGATTGGAGGAGGGGATATCCTGTGAGACTATTTTGGGGTGGGAGTAGGGGAAAAACGGGTAGAAAATTTGTAACTCAAAATCTAGAGGGAATGAATGATGTAAATCAGAAGTTAATAAAGCATTTGAAAAAAAAATACAGAGAAACAGACAAACAGACAGGGCTTCCAGCTGTCTGACCATTGCATCCATACCTAGTTAGTTACCAGAGAGAGAAGCACCAGCATCTGGGTTTTCAAAGCCTGGGGGCTCAACAGCTGCCCGGAGTCTTGTCTGGACAAATCACACAACTGTTCCCAGAAGGGAGCCCCAGAGCAAATCCTCACCTAAGAGGTATATATAGAATGCTCCAGGGTCAGAGAATATCAAAACCCTCATGACCCATTTGACTACAAAGTAACAATAGTTGTGCCTTCCTGAAAAACAAGCCTCCCCCCACAGGCTCCAGGTAGCCACATTCAGCTTATTAGGGGGCAGAGTTTATTTTCAAATCAGGGAAAGTCCTCAAATTAACTTAGGCCTATCAAGGTGTAGGGAAGATCTTCAAATTACCATTACCATTACAACAATATAAAATACTTTGGAGTCTACCTACAAAGATAAACCTAGGAACCATATAAACACAACTATAAAACACTTTTCACACAAATAAAGTCAAATCTAAACAACTGGAAAAATATTAATTACTCATGAGTAAGGCAAGACAATATAATAAAAATGACAATTCAACTTAAATTATTTTACTTATCCAGTGTCATCACAAACTACCAAAAATTATTTTATAGCGTCAGAAAAAAATAATAACAAAATTCATCTGGAAGAAAAAAAGGTTCAAGAATATGAAGGGAATTAATGGAAAAAATGAGAAAATGGTGGCTTAGCCATACCAGATCTCAAGCTATATTATAAAGTGGTTATTATCATACTAATCTGGTACTGGTTAAGAAGTGGTAGATCAGTGGAACAGATTAGGTACACAAGTACACAGTAGTAAATGACCATAGTAAATCTAATGTTTGATAAATGCAAAGACCCTAGCTTCTGGGACAAGAACTCACTATGTGACAAAAACTTCTAGGAAAACTAGAAAACTAGAAACGAGGTATAGACCAACATCATAAACTGTATACCAAGATAAGGCCAAAATGGGTACATGATTTAGACATAAAGGGTGATATCATAAGCAAATTAGGAGAGCAAAGAATAGTTTACATAGTTTAATAGTTTATAGTCAGATCTATGGAGAAGGGAATAATTTATAACCAAATTAGAGATAAAGAGTATCAAAAGATATAAATGGATGATTTTGATTATATTAAATTAAAAAGTTTTTGCACAAACAAAACTAATGCAACCAAGATTAGAAGGAAAGTGAAAAGCTGGGAAACAATTTTTACAGCAAGTGTCTTATAAAGGCCTCATTTCTCAAATATATGGGGAACTGAGTCAAATTTATAAGAATACAAGTCATCCTCTAATTGATAAGTGGTCAAAGGATATAAACAGGCAGTTTTCAGATGATGAAATCAAAGCTATCTATTGTCATATGAAAAAATACTCTAAATCACTATTGACTAGAGAAATGCAAATTAAAACAACTCTGTGGTACCATCTCACACCTATCAGATTGGCTAATATGACAGAAAAGGAAAATGATAAATGTTGAAAGGGACATGAGAAATTGGGAACACTAATGCACTGTTGGTAGAGTTGTGAACTGATCCAACCATTCTGGAGAGCAATTTGGAACTATGCCCAAATATGGCAATCAAACTACCCTTTGATCCAGCAATACCACTACTAGGTTTGTATCCCAAAGAGACTTTTAAAAAAGGAAAAAGGACCTATATGTACAAAAATATTTCTGGGAGCTCTTTTTCTGGTGGGATCAACTGCGGAATGGCTAAACGAGATATGGTATATGAATGTAATGAAATACTATTGTGCTATAAGAAATGACAAACAAGTCACAATGTGCAATGACTGACTTTAATAGACTTAGCTCTTCTCAGCAATGCAAGAACCTAAAACAATTCCAAAAGACTAATGATGGAAAATGCCATCCATATTCCAGAAAAAGAAATATGGAGTCTGAATGCAGATCAAAGCAGACTATTTTCTTTTTTTGTTTGTTTTATGTTTTTCTTTTTCATGGTTACTCCCATTTGTTCTAATTCTTCTATACAACATGATTAATATGAAAATATGTTTAATAGGAATGTATATGTAGAATCTATATTGGATTGAATGCTGTCTTCGGGAGGGGGAGAAAATTTAAAACTTATGGAAGTGGATGTTGAAAACTAAAAATAAATAAATTAACCAAAAAAATTTTTTAAAGGAATGACAAGTAGGTGGATAGGTAGATTTCAGAAAAACCTAGAAAGATTTACATGAACTGATGCAAAGTGAAGCAGAACAGTAACATAGATGTTGTATGATGATCAACTATGAATGACTTAGCTATTCTCAGCAACACAATGATGTACTACCATTACAAAGAACTCATGATGAAAAATGCTATCCACATCTAGAGACAGAATTGATGGAGTCTGAATGCAGACCAAAGCATAGTATTTTCACCTTTTTTTGTGGGTTTTTATTTTGGCCTGTTTCAACAACACGACTGATATGGAAATACATTTTACATGATTGCACATATGTAACCTATGTCAAATTGCTCATCATCTTAGGGAGGTGAGGGCAAAAAGGAGAAAATGTGGAACTCAATTTTGTTTTAGTGAATGTTAAAATTTGTCTTTACATGAAAAAATAAAATATTATTTTAAAAAGAAAAGAAAAAAGAAAAGCAAACTCTATGTAGTAGAGGTGTGCAGTTTCCTCTACAATTCCCTCCTTCTGTTCTACAACATATGTGGGAATACTCATTTTATTTGGTGTTTGTTGGGTTTGGGGAAGAGGTGGGGAGAAAATGGAGGGGGGAAATATTATATTCCTTCTTTGACTAAGAGACTAGTTTCTGGAACCACTATTCCCTCTTCTTCTACACTGAAGGTTGGGGTTTAGAAACATTATCTATGAATTCCCCTCTTGGGCCAAGTGGGAAAGCACATGTTTGATTCTTCCATGTTCTTCTTCAGAAAAATCTATCATTGGGGTGGCTAGGTGGTGCAGTGAATAGAGCACCAGCCTTGGAATCAGGAGGACCTGAGTTCAAATATGACCTCAGACTTAACTAGCCGTGTGACCTTGGGCAAGTTGCCTAACCCCATTTGCCCTCCAAAAAGCAAAACATAAAATAAAATAAAATGCAATATTATCTATAAAAAAAAGAAAAAAGAAAAATCTATCATTGCCCTGAATGATGCCATCTCTCGAGCTAGGAAAGTCCACTAGCAGGAGTTTTCCTTTGGGGCACAAAAGCCATGAGCCAAGGCAGGAAACTCTCAGGTGCTTCCACCTGGGCAGCCATTCTCAACTGATAATGAGGGGGAGCAGATTGGGCAGAAGGTCATTCTTGTCTCTTTCTTCTCTCTCCTGTACTCTAGTCCATCCTTGAATGGAAAAGTTGAAAAGGGAGAGGAAAAAAAAGGGAAAAAGGTAATAAGGTAATCTGGTTTTCTTTTGTCATTCTCTTTCAGAGGCCAGCAGTTGAGAACCAGAGTCATCCTCTTGAGTCCCAACCTACCAATCATCTTGGGAACAGCCCAGTAACTGCAAATGAATCAGGAATGGTCTCTCAACAGGGCGTCACTGGACATGTCTACCCTCTGCATGGGGAGCAAGCCACCAGATACCCCAAACGATTACCCCCTTGGGAAGTTTATCACATTGATTTATTGAAGGTCCCCCCAATCACCATCCTTACATAAATAATTATAGTGCAATCAAACAATTTAATATGTACCCCACTTGGAATGCAGAATTCCCCTGGTCCCATTCTAGTGTTACACTCCCTCACCTCTGGGTTTCCCAAATCTGACAAAGGCATGACAATAACTTAATCAGGAGCACAGTGACTAAATGAACTTATGTCATAACTTTCCTGGGCTCTAATCCCATATGATGTAGATAGATAGATAGATAGATAGATAGATAGATAGATAGATAGATAGATAGATAGATGTGTGTGTTTGTATGTATCTAGAGATATATCCACACACATATATATATACACATGCATATAATATATAATGCACATAATGCATAATACACATATACACCTATGCGCACCCATGTACATGCATGTGTGCACACAGATCCACACTTGCACATGTGCACATACATATATAAGAAGATATGTGCATACTCATATACATATGTATGTGCATGTGTGCACGCTGGCACATATACATATATACATACACACACACACAAAGGATTAGTAAATCAAGCACCACTGGCTCCATTCACACAACTTATCAATTTAGAAGAAAAAAGTGCCAACCAGGCTGGACATGGGTAGTGAGAAGAGCTTTTCAGTACTTCTACCCTTGGCCTCAGGCTCGTGGGTCCATCATTTCAAGTTCTCTCTGGTACTTGGACTACACTTTCACTGCACTCATTTGTACATATGGTTGTAGGCTTGATATTTTCCATTGTAAACAAATACACATTGTCCTGAATGAGAGGAACAAGCATTTATTAAGCGCCTACTGTTTTCCAGGCACTGTGCTAAGTGCTTTAGAATATTATGTCATTTGAGACATTATCCCATTTGATCCTCACAACAACCTTGGAAGGTGGGTACTATTATTATCTCCATTTAACAGTTGAAGAAACTGAGACAGACAGACTAAAAACTTGCCTAGTGAGGATTTGAACTCAGGTCTTCCTGGCTCTGGACCTAGAGCTCTATTCACTACCTAGATTTCAGGGACTGTTTAATATTTTGTCTTTGTTATCTCTTTTCCCTTTGTGCACCTGGTACAGCATCAATAATGCATGGTAGGTACTTAATAAATAAATGTTGGTTGATGAAATAAAAAGAATGGAATCTCTGCCCACCCCTACCCCATGCCCCCAGCCCTCAACAGGAGACTGATTTCATCTCAGAGTTAGGTTCTTCTTCCATAGCCAGCTCTCTTCTTCCAGAACACATATTCCTAGTACTGTCTCTAGCACTGACTGAAGATACTGTCAACACTTCATCTGAAACCTTTATACCTTGTCTCTGTGACATTCTATAATTTCATCAACTGGGCTGGAGGAAAACCAAGTGATCAGGAGTCTCCTAATCATTTCTATACCTCAACTATAGGTGCTTAATAATCTCTCATTAAGTTGTTAATTAATGATGTGGTCTGGGTCATTTTCTACTTGTTCATTATATTCCAGTATATGCCCTCCCTCAATCTCAATCCATTGATATCTGACTGGTTCTTTAAGGCCCTGCTCAAATGCAGTCTCTTACAGGAAGTTTTCCCTGATTGGGCGTCTATTCTCTGACCCCGCCACCTCAGGTCCAAGCCACTCATCATCCCTCAGGATTTTGTGGCTTTCTCTCTTCCATAAATGCTATCAGTTTGAGTCTCCCACTAACTGAGCTCCTTCCATCATTAGGAGACTAGCACCCCAGGTCCACTTAACTACTTAACTTCAATAAACTTTTACAAAAAGATATTTACTTCAAAAATATAGCATCTCTCCCCTCTAAAAAAAAAAAACAGAACCATACTCTCCACATATACCACCCCAGTCTCTGAGGGAGGAGGCTTACAGTTTAGCTCAGTTCCTACATAGCACTGGTCCTGTCAGACATGTCCAGATGTGGCACACCTGCTGAATGTACCCATATTTCACCTATCATTGCTTGAATCATTTGAATGGACCATAGAATGTCAGAATTCAAGTAATGTATGAGACTGGAAAAGTGGGATGCAGTCAGTTTGTGAAGGGCATTAAATTCCAACAGAGGTATTCATATTTTATCTAAGGAGTAATAGGGAGCCACTGTGTTTATTGAGGTGGAAGGGGGTGACATGAGAACCCTGAAACACGTGGGAAATCCAGTTCCAAATACCTCTCACTAGGACAAGCAGGTAACTTGAAAATAGGAAGCAAACTCTGAAAGGCCCCAGAGAGATAACAGGGTTTCCACATATGGGGTCAAATACTCATGGCTCCTAGAACATCAGAAAAACTTTATCCTATGGATCTGCAGTCCATAGATTATCTCAGATAAGCTCTCATGTCAACACGATGAAGGCAGTTTAAGTCTGCTTATAATTTTTTTTTAAGTTATCATGGATCAGCTCCCATAATATGCTCTAGGTGAATTGCTAGTCACTAGTATTCTAGGGATACAAAATCTATTCTTGTCGTCTTAGCTTCCATATGCATAATGAGTAGAGAAATACAACAGATATTATTGACAGTTAAACTTTCAACCCTGTAAGTTATCTCAGAGGAACTAGTCTGACCTATAAAGGAAAAAATACCAGAAAATTATCCATTTGCAGTCTAAATAAAAGAAGAAAATGCTCATTTTCCTCTTCAGAGAGTTTTGGATGGATAATATCTCCAGTGGATTCCTAAAAGGGCATAGGAGACCCAAATATATCCCAGAAGAGGCCGCCATAGTGTGGCACTCCCAATTTACAATCCCAATTTAACATTACAGTTTGATTCTCCAGAGAGTGGCTGCTACCTCAGGTTGTAGGGGTAAGTCTTTGGATCTATCCTCCTAAGAGCCCCTATCAATGTGCTTCCCCTTAATAGTCAGCCAGTATACACAATTAGCTGTTAGCAAGTCATTTACTAAGACAACACAGTAAGAATAGTAGGTACAGAATATTTACCTCCCCATAAAGGGAAGTAGGGAAGTGCATTCACAAATATGCATAGCTTCAACATCCATGGAAATCGTAGGTTCAAACTTAAAAGTGCAGTGATAGTTAGGAATTTATATAGGAAGCGCATGTGGCAAAGGCAACTCACAGATCCTGGTACTGCAGAGCCTGGAAGTCCTTTCTCTCTTCCTGAAGTCCTCATTATATGTTCCCAGGGTCTGCTCTTCTCTTTAGTCCAACTTTCAATTGCCAGGGGTCAGACTACTTGAAACAGCTTCCTTTTTGAGTGATTCTCTTCATCTGTATTTGTCTGGGATATGTGTCTCTGCTCGCGGCTGGATGCAGAGTTCCCTACTGATCCTGTGGCTCCCCATCAAAGTTATATGATTAATTGGGGAGGGAGGAGACATCTCCCTCCACAACTACTGTTAAGTTCTGATGCCTAGACTAACTTGAGCTCCTTGAGGCCTATTTAAAGCTCTAGAGGCGTAGCTAATTTACTTTCTTAGCCAATTGTTCCTCTCAACTCAGTCAGAGAAGTACTTAGCCTTATAAAATTGTAATCACTCTCTGGAAAGGGGGAGGAAGAAGAGGCGGATTTTGCCTCCCCCCAAAGTGGGCTTGAGCCCACATAGACTTCTTGGATTTTTTGAGTTTTTAAAACCTTTTTAAGATCTAACATATTTGGGCCAGCTCTTGCATGGCCTGGACCCATATGGATTTTGGGGAATTTCAATTTTTGCTCATCCCTGGAGCCGGGAACTATCCCATGGTTTTAGTACTTGGGTGGAAATTTCGGAGACCAGAAAAAAAAGAGACCAAGAAAGAGAAAAGAGGAGAGGGGCATCTTCCTGCCTGGGAGCAATTTTAGTAGTAGTTGCACTAAGGCCTGAGCTGGTTAAGAAGGCATTTTCCTTCTTGGGACACCAGTAGAGAGAGGTATGAAGTCTGTTCCATATCATTGCTGCCGTACGGTGTGGGAAGTTGAAGTCAGGGTAGCAGGGAATATGAAAGAACTGAAATATATCTATCCAACTCCCTTCCCCTCCCATTTATTCATTAGCAAGCATTTGTTTGCAGTTGGTATATGCTAAGTTGTCGCTGTTACTGACTTTTGTTCTTTCTCTATATGAAAGTACAGTCAACCCAAACGTGTATTTCTTTGTCCAGCTCTGGTAGTTTTAGCCACACAGAACTGAGAAAATCAAATTGATTCTATTCTTTAATTGATTTCATTTTGTGTAACTACCTAAGCCACATTTCACTGGTCTCTGAGTTAATTTAGAAGTTCAGTTTTCCTGCTAATCACCGTTCTATTCTCATTTCAAGGAAAGCTGTTATCCTTGAAGGATATTAGGGAGTCTGGTCTGTTCTCTACAACATTGACTATCCTTCAAAAAAGTCTGGTGTCATTGCTGGGATATTATCTAGCCAGGCAGGTGGACACTACCAATGAGCTCTTCATAGTGACCAAGAGGGAAGAAGGGGTTGTTGTGGGCCTGCATTCCAAATTTCCAGCCAATCATATTGTCTCCCGCATCTATAATTCTGCTAGGTTTTGAATGCTCCTCCTTTTGCTCATAAAAATAATTTATAAGCCCTCATTTGGGGTCTTTTGGCTTGCTGAGGAGGTATAGATCCCTTTTATTGGTAACTGGTATCCTTATTAATAAATTGAATATGCTCAGGATGTGCTTTGTTGCCTCAGTTTATCTTAATTTCAGTACCAACAGAACTTTGACTGGGAGATTTCTCTCTGGCTCTGGTCTGAGAACCCAGATCCATTGTTAAGGAACCTCTAATTCAGGGTATATATTATGGTTCTTTTAGTTATGGTAATGCCTAGAATATAATTATGTTCTAGACCCTCTGTAACTACATCAACTGAGGTAAGGGGAGAAGAACCACATCTCCCTTCCTTTATAATAGACTATCATAGTCGTCCAAGGTGATGAGTCCCTGAACTAAGGCATATAAGCAGAGAGAAGGGGTTGGATATGAGAGATGTTGGAAATAGAAATAGCAAGAATTGGTAACTGATTGGATGTGTGGGGCAAGGAAACAAGGATAATGCCACGGTTGGAAGCCCATGAAACTGGAAGAATGGTGAGGCCCTGGACAGAAATAGGGCAGTTTGGAAGACAGGTGGGGAAAGATGAGTTCTATGCTGTATATATGAAACATTGCTCTCTTTGAGAACAGGGACTGTTCTTTGCCTTTCTTTGTATCTCCAGTCGTTGGCCAGGTGCCTGGCACAAAGAGGTGTTTGATAAATGCTAGTTCACTGACTGACATGTTGAGTTTGAGATGCCCATGGTACAATCAGTTTGAAACATTCAATAGACAATTGATAATGAGGAACCAGAGCTCATGAAAGAGGTGAGGCTAGGACTGGAAATAGAGATATGAGTGTCATCTGTAGAATTAATCTAGGAGTCATTTGTATAATTTAACTCATGGGAGATGATGAGGTTACCAAGTGAGAAAATGTGGAGACAGAACAGGACCCAGGACAAGAGCCTGGTTGTAGATCTTCATTTATTGGGCGTGACGGATGATGAATCAGTCAGGGAGGCTGAGACAGAGTGATTAGACAGGTGAGAGAAGAACGAAGCGAGAACAGAGTCATGAAAACCCAGAGAAGATAGAACATCCACGAAAAGAAGGTGTTCAACAGTGTTAAATCCTTGAGAGAGGTCAAGAATGATAAACATCAAGAAAAGGTTGGTCTGATTTGACAATTAAGAGATCAATGGTAACTTTGGAGAGAACAATTTCTGTTTAGTAATGAGATCAGAAGCCAGACTGCAAAGTGAGAGTATGAGAATTTTCTTCAAATGCCCTTCTGAAGTCTGGGTAAACTATATCCACAGCATTCCTCTCAACTTTCATTTTAATAATCCTCTCTAAAAAGGAAATGGAGTTAGTCTGGCATGATCTATTATTGATGAAACTATGCCAGCTTCTAAAATCATTCTTTCTTTTTCTAAACATTTTCTAATCATCTCCTTAGTGAGACATTGTAGAATTTTGTTTAGAATTGTTCGACTCTCTAGCCTAAAATTTGTGGACTCCATTCCCTTTCCTTTTTTTGAAAATTCAGATAATGACATTTTTTCTTCAATGGGTCTCTCCCTCCTTTCAGTCTCTATACCCTTTCAAAGATCACTATGGCTCACCACTAACATCTTCCAATTCTTTATGGAAGGTAATTTGCATGGGCCTGGTCACTTGAACTCATCAGTGAAAGTGAGATGTTATCTTATTATTTCCTTACTTAGCTTGTGTTTCAATTCTGCATTCGTCATTGTTTTGTTTTGTCCTATACAGTTCCATTCAGACAAGGCCTAAAGAAGCATGGTCTTCAGTTCTCTCAACATCCTGGTCACCCTCTTCTGGATGTGATCCAACTTGTCAATATCTTCCTTCCCCTGTAGCTCCCTTCAAGATGAAGTAACTCTAACATCCCTCCTTATCCATCAACTCTAGCCTTTCCTCATTTTCCCAGCTGAGTGTTTTCCTGGCCTCAGCATTACTTGACATTTCTTGCTCCTGAAGGTCAGGGAAGGTAATAGGAAATCAGAACCCACCTGGGAGAATAAGGACATCATTTGCTCCAGGCAATCTCCTCGGTCCTGCTCCAGAACTTTCTGCTTTTCTGTCCAAGTCTGCAGCTTGTGACTCTGGCACTTGTCTATTTTCCCTAGGAGGATATAAAAGTTTTGGGCATCATCGATATTCCCGGTCTTTTTGCTGGCTTCTATATGGTTGATTACATCCTGCCTAGGAAGAAAAAACAGGAAGGAGTTCAATGGATAAAGGGGCTTCTCCAGGTTTCTCATAAGACTCAGCTCAAATCGCACTTTCTGCAACCAGAGTCCTTTCCCATTTTGGCAGGGGGGAGTGGTGTTGTAATGGAATGATAGAAAGAGAAGGAGTAGCAAAGGTTGGGACAGTTTCCTAGGATTCCCTTGAAATTATTTTTAAAGTACTTTTGTTTTTTATGCCTTTTTTTTGGAGGGCAATTGGGGTTAAGTGACTTGCCCAAGGTCACACAGCTAGTTTTGGTATTAAATGTCTGAGGCCAAATTTTAACTCAGGTCCTCCTGACTTCAGGGCCGGGGCTCTGTGCCACTTAGCCACCCCTACTATTCATTTTTTAAAGAAAAGCATTACAGAAAAAAATAGAGCTACTCCTAAAAGATGTACCCCACTCTCCCTGCCAGACCAAATGCAAAGTTTCCCTGGCAAAGGGAGGAGGAACTGATAATCCCCACAGGAGGTTAATTTGGTGTATTAGCAAATACCCTAGCACACCCAGGATCGCCTGCTAGCACAGTTTCTTTGATCTACTTTTCTAAAGGAAAGACAACTTTAATGATCTTACTTTAATTAAGAGACAGATAAGCAGAAAGAAGTGAGTAGGGGAGACTACGTGGTGCAGCGAATAGAGGAGGACCTGAGTTCAAATCTGGCCTCAGACACCTAACACAAAAACTAGCCATGTGACCTTGGGCAAGTCACTTAACCCCAATTGCCCTCCAAAAAGCAAAAAAAAAAAAAAGTGAGTATCCATGAAAGAATTCTATAGACAGGGCTCCAACTATTTAAACAGAATATCACAACCACCCATATAAACCACTAGACCAGAAGAACACCAACATTTGAGTAGTTGGGGGGCTCTTAACAAACAGCTACTCAGAGTCCTGTTCAGGGAATCAAAAGGTCCTTCTCATGAGCAAGCCCCCAAAATAAAATACCAGCCTCCCAGTATATATAGTTTTCAGCTAATAAGCTCAGAGGCAGAAGGCATCCAAACCCTCCTGACTCAGTGCCTAATTAGCTTAGTACCAAAAGGGGTGAAAGCCTTCCTACAAGAAAGCCTCCCTGTAAGCAAGCTTCCCCCTAAGGCAAGTTCCTCCCGAAATGGGCTCTGTGTGACTCAGGATGTATCACAGCTGCAGAAGCAGCAAAAAATCCATGATTGAAATACCTGTGTACCTTTAGACCTGGAAACATGGCTCCTGTTCCAAGGGAAAAGGGGACACATGTGGTCACATAGGCCAGGGAAGGTCTTCCTATTCCATTAACACTTTGCTGCCCAGGGCAGGAACCCAGAGTAAAAGGGGCCTCCTCTAAAGTCTACTTGGATGTTTCACGTGACCTCACATGTACAATTGATATTATATTGCTTGCCTTCTCAATGGGTGGTGGAGGGGCCAGAGGGAAGAGAGAATTTGAATCTCAAAATTCCAAAAGAATGAATGAAGTTTTTTTGGGTGTCCTGGAGTCTTTCTCCAGGTCACACTCACTGCCTTCCTTCAGGGAGGCTTTTTTTTTTTTTAAAGCAATCAGGGTTAAGTAACTTGCTCAAGGTTACACGACCAGTTATTTCTGGGTGTGGTGCTAAGTATCTGAGCCCAGATTTGAACCCCAGGTCATCCCAACACTGGAGCCAGTGCTCTTACTCGCTGAGCCACCTGGCTGCCCCTAAGCAATTGGGGTTAAGTAACTTGCTCAAGGTTACACGGCCAGGTGTTTCTGGGTGGGTGCCAAGTGTCTGAGCCTGGGATTCAGATCCACAAGTCATCCTGACAGTGGAGCTGGTGCTCTTACTCGCTGTGCTACCTGGCCACCCCTTCAGGGAAGCTTTTTGCAAAGTCATAGTTTCCCCTCAAAATTTCTTCCTCTCTAGGCCATTTATCTAACTGGCTACTTTCCCTGACTTCTCTCTCCTTTTCTCTGCAGAATCCTCTCTCCAGCTCAACTCAAATTGCTGAATGAGTACACCTACCTCACGCACTGGAATGTCCTATAGGTGCTGTATTTCTGGATCAGGTACCCGAACCTGGTGATGTTTATGTGGAGCATTTCAAAGATCAGCTTCCTGGCCAGGCTGTGCAGGTGATCAGGAAGGCCCAAGGTCTTAGCGGCCTCATTCAAAAGTAACAAGTTCCTTCTCTGGCCCTGCACATCCACCCTGTACTTCTTTTCGTTCGGTAGAGAGATCAGTCTTCCAGGAGTGATGGATTTACTGGGGAAGGGACAGGGAAAGGGCCCCAGTTTCATGGATCCTTGATGGGCTCCCTGGGATCCAAAGGCACTGACAGAGGGCAGTTGGGGTTCGTAGATCACAGGTGTTTGGAGTCTCCCCCATGCTGACTGGCTCTGGTAGACCCTGTTCACGAGATCTGCTGCTTTCTCTGGCTCCTTTCTTGCAGATGGTAACAAGGACAGAGAAGCCTCCTTGCTCTGCCCCAGCTGCTGCTGGTCTGGCCCCCTTCTCTGCCTCCTTAGCCACTTGCAGGACATATGCTCTTGCCTCTTCCTGTACAGCTCCTCCTCCTCCAGCTTCCATTGTCGCTCTCTCTCCTTGTGTTCCCTTTCCAGTTTCTCCCACTTCTTCTGCTGTTCTTGCCACCACTTCTCCTCCACTTGCCATCGCTTCCTTCTCTCCTGCCAACGCCTCTCTTCCTCTGCTTGCCCTTCTCGTGGGAGGCCTGTCTTCTCTTCAAGAGGCATCTCAGCTGGCAAGTCTCCCTGGGTTTCTCTGGGTAAGTCTGAATCCTTCTCTTCATCAATCCAGACTGCACTTTTAGCTACCGCTTCTCTTTCTTCAGAGACTGTGTCATCTTTGCCTTTGTAGCAGGCAGGTTTCAAGGCCTTGTACTTGGAGTCTATGCCATTTTCCGCATGAATGCCCATGTTCTTAGAGTCTTCAGGGTACAAGCTCATTTTTGGAAGTGACTGCTTCAAGAAGGGTGTGCGGTCAGCTCCCATGTTGACATCCCTGTCTTTTGTCTTGGTGCTTGGAAAGAGCTGAGCTGCTTCCTCATCTTCCTCTTTCTCCTCACCTTCCTTGAGGGGAGATTGCTCCTTCATTTCCTCGGGTTTTTGCTCCATTTCTGTCTCTGATACTTCTTCAGTCGTGGGAAGGCACATCTTTTGAGAAGCCTGAGATGTTAGGGGCCTAGAAACATACTCAGTGAAATCTCTTCTGTCCCTGTCCCCTCCACCCATTCGCAAGTGGTATTTCCCGGCTTCTTCTTCAAAGAGAAGGTGTTGGTATTTCTGCTCTGATGCTTGGACCTGTATCTCTAGAGCATTCTTCATATCCTCAAGAACTTGGAGCTCCTTCTGGAAGAGGAGTTTTTGGTTGTTCATCTCTTTTGACATCTCTCCTTCTAGGACTTGATACTGGGTTTCCAGCTTGTGGTTTTCTTGAAACTGAAGGATCAAGGCCTGATTGAGGTTTTCTACCATGGTAGACATGTACTTGATAGCTTTGATTTCTCCCTTGTTGAACATGGCAGAGTCCAAGAGTTCCTGAAGCATGGCCTGAACCTCACCTACTTTTGCATTTGTGGTATTTTTATCTTTAAGCATCTGCTCTGGGCTCAGAGGCTGAAGTGGGGAGGAAGATTTATGTAGAATCTTCTCCCTCCAGGCTTTCCAAAAATTGCCCTTAGGCCCTAAGGATAACAGAAAAATAAAAGAAAATGAGTTCTTGATGTGACCTAGAGGTGGCATAATTTCCTACTCTTTGTTTGGGCCGGATTCCATCTAACTCTGTTGGGACTTTAGTCTAAATGAGAGTTGGGGCAAGATGGGGACCGCTGCAGACTGTCAGGAAGAAAACTCCGTTAAGCCTGGAGTCTTTCAACTAGCAAGATCCCTTCAGATTCCATGAGCATTTTGTGTGCTGATATACATTCACTCCCTCTTTCCTCCCCTTATTCCACCCATTGAGAAAGCAAGAGAAAACAAAAACCATTATCATTCTATCTTCTTTTCTGCCTTTTCTTCTCCCTGCTACCTTGTCTCCAGGGATAGCAAATGCATCTCCCAGGGGTATTCCACCCTGAAAACATGGACTTTTCTCCATCTTTGATAGCCCTCTATACCTCAAAAAGAACCCCAGTTGGGCACCCCTGGTCTTCTGACCGGTCATTTACCACCAATTCAAACCAATCAGGGAATCTTTAGTCTCCATCAGGATCAGTGCTCCCTACCTGTCCCCTCTCTACCCTATTCCATCAAGTCCCAGTGCATGTAGGACTCACTTAGTGTTCTTTTCTTTTGTTCTTCAATCAGATTAGAACAAAGGGAAATCAAAGACTCGATGCCACCCTCCGTGGCAATGAGAGAAAGTGGCAGCACCCTCTCCATGACTTCCACCCATTCATCTTGTTTGTCACATTCCTTTTCACTTTCCTTAGGTTTGGTCTCACAGGATAAATTGTCACCTGAAGAAGAGGCAAAGGGTTAGGGACCTCCAGGCTCAGAATGGTCTGTCTTGTTAACAGAGTCAAGAGATGGACACTAGCAGCAACTGTCCACTGGTGATGGTGAGACTGCAGAATTTAAGGAGTCCAGAATTCCATAGGAATGGGGGAGGGAGTGAAGGGGAATACCAGATATCACTAAGTGAGTGAGAGCTCTTTTGGGACACTAGCTTCATGTGATCTCACCCCTATATGAGGATGATGGGGATTTCATCCTTAAGACCCTAGAGGGGTGGGGAACCTGGAGCCAGGAGGGCACATGGGGCTCTTTAGGTCCTCAAGTGCGGTTCTTTGACTGAATCTAAACTTCACAGAACAAATCCCCTTAATAAAAGGATTTGTTCTGTAAAACTTGGACTCAGTCAAAGGGCTGCACCCAAGGACCTAAAGGGCCCCATGTAGCCTCGAGGCTGCAGGTTCCCCACCCCTGCAGATCCCCCTAACCAGTACCTTACCCCATTCACTCATCCAGTTGAGGATTTCATAGAGGTTCCTCTCCTTTGTCTCAGCAGCCTTTGAGAAGGAGGCTATTTTCTCCAACAAGACGAATCTCTTATTGCCCTTGTCTTGTTCCCCTTGACTGTTTTTCCTTTCTTTCAGATCTGATCCTAAATCTTCTTGAAAGCGACTGATGACACCATTGACATTGCCCAAGATGTCAGAAAGCTGGATAGAAATGTCCTGTAGGCCAGGGCAGGAAGGGAGAGGATTCACCTGGGACTCACAACAACCAATTCTTCAGCACTTGGGGTTGGTGTGGGCCTCTGGATGCCTCTCCTCCCAGGATCTCTGAGGGAATGAATAATTAGAAACTCATTTCCCTTTGGGGAAAATGAGAACCTAGGAGCACACCACCTTCCCTACATTCTGAGTAACTCTGTCAGGAAAGATCCCAGAGACTCTGTTTATATTCTACTCCGATCTGAATCAGCTTAGGGAATCCTGCAGAGGAAACTGAAATGGATATAATACATCACCAGGATTCTTGTGTATCTCTCTTGCCCTCCACAAAAATCATTCATTAAGATCATTTTATAATCCTGAATCTTTTCCTCAGTTTCTCAACCCTTCCTCAGTCTTTATTCCCACTTTTCAGTCCTCTTCCTAAGAATATCTCAGATCTTGTCCCACACCTAGGTATCTGCCCCTCCCGACTCAGAAGGCCAATTTGGTTCCACCTTATCCTCTGCAAGATAAACCTGAGAAAGGCATCTACTCTGACTGGACCTTCCTATGTCCTACTTAGGTCATGCCCAAGACAACCCTGAGGGTTCAGATTTAGGATTTCTGGATCTACCCCAGCAAGCAGCCCCCAGCCCACATGTCAGACCCTGGAGTCATCCCCAACCTATGTCATGTGATGGAATCAGTAGCTTCTTTCCATTATCCTACTTCATTCCACTTACCTCTTGGGCTCGCTTCAGCTGGGATGCTTCAATCTTTGAGATGATTGTCTTCACAGTCGAAGGGGTCACTAATTGGGGACGTCTAGTACAGTCTCTCCCAAAGGGTCTTTCCATCATGGTGAAGATTTAGATCTTAGGGAGGAATAACTGGGAAGACTTGCTTATGTTAACAAATACAACAAACAAATCAAAAAAATATTACCAGTGACAGGTTCTGTAGGAACACTCAGAAAAATTCTCCCTACTGTACTGCAGTTTCTCCTGTAACTGCCAGATATAGGGTTCCATTTATCTCAGGGTTCTCAGAACTGACCCTCAGACCCAGGGTGATGTCATCACTTTTGTAGGATGCTGACTCTAGCTAGCTAGCTAGCCATACCCCTCTGACACTCATGGGCTTCACTTTGAGAAACACAGGATAAGTGCTTTACTTATTCATTGATCTGGGGAAGGGACTAGAATCTCCCATACTTTAGAAGCTTGCCAAGTCGCAGCCTAGTTTGTTCCATCTCTAAAGTCCTTCACCTAATCAATTTTATTAAAATTTATTAAGCACCTAGTATGTGACAGACTCTATACTTACCACTGAGGATACAAATATGAAAAAGGATAGTCCATATCCTTAAGTGTCTTACAATTTAATGGGGGAAGACAAAATCAAAAGAAAGCTGAAAGGAGGGATGGGGATGGGGGGAAAGGCACCCTCAAAGGGACATGATGGGGTCTAAAGAGTGCAGTCAGGTAGGAAAGGAAGAGATGGCTAGTCTGGGAGCATTCTTTAAATGGGGGTTTTGGAAAGGATTCCTGTAGAAGTTGAAATTTAAGCTGAGACTTGAAGGAAGCCAAGAGACAGAGATGAGGCAGGGGAGAGAATTCAAGGCATGGAAGACAGCCAGTGAAAATGCACAGTCAGGAGAGGGAGTGTCTGTGCAAAGAACAGGAGGGAGGCCAGTGTCACTGAATCACAGAGTAGGTGGGAGGAAATGAAGTAGAAAAAACCTGGAAAGACAGAAAGGGGCCGGGTTATGAAGGGCTTTAAAAGACAAGGCTTAAAAAGGATTTTATATCTATTCCTGGAGGTGATAAGGAGTCACTGGAGTTTATTAAATAAGGGGATCATATAGTCAGACCTGCCCTGCAGGAGGAAAAATTTGACAAATGAATGGAGGATAGATTGGAATGGGGAGATGTGGCAGCCGAAAGATAAAATGACTGAGGAAATAAAGGTTCAAACTTCCAAGCATATGAATTTATTAAGCAACGTATGCCAATTGCCTAACAAATCAGGACAAGTTGCCTTCCTCATTTGTGGCACCAACCCAAAATACAGGGGGAGATAGATTTTTATGCATTAAAAACCCAGTTAATCAGATAAGATCAATTAATTAAAAGAAAACAATTAAGGAGGATACAAAATCAGGTAATCTGATTTCTTCCAAAGGTGCAAGAGTTTTTTTTTTTCACAATTATACATCTCAAACAATCCATATGTCTTATCTGAAAAATGACCCCATATTGGTCAATCAATTATTGTTTCCATGTTCCTTTGATTATTTATGGACACTTGGGGGGAGTGGGACATCTCTTTTTCCAATTTCCGGGAATTATAACTCTTCACTCTTCTACTTAATTTTGTATCTTGGTTAATTGTTTTCTTTTAATTAATTGGTTTTATTTCATTAACTGTTTTTAATGTACAAAAGTCTGACTCTATATTAAAGATTCAGTGCCAAAGCTGAGGAAGGTGACTAGTTCTGACAGTTGTTCTGAAGCTGGATTTGAATGCAAGTCTTCAGAATCCTAGGCCCAGCACTCTATGCACTGCACCATCTGACTGCTTACTATCAAGACAGAGACAAAGTGACCACGATTAGGGAGTCTTTGATAGTTCTGTTATGTGTTGTACTCTGCCCTGGTCAGACCTCATCTGGAATATTATGTTTAATTTTAGGTGCAGCATCTTACTTAGGAAGGATTCAGTAAAATACAGGGTAACCATAACACTGAAAGGCTGTAATCTTGAGATCATGCTGTCTGAGAATCCATTGAAGGAGCTGAGAATTTTGGCCTAGATAAAATGAATCTTTAGTGATAGTGATGAGGGATGACTATTAGGTTCAGCAGGAACTCTGATCTTTATGTAAGATCAGAAAGCCTTCGATTCAGTCTGGAAAGAATTCAGTAGGCCCAAGCAAACTTGGAGTCAGAGTTTTAAAAGTTTATTGTAGGCTTTACAGCGGACAAGGGTCCTTAGAGGACCTGCAAGTTTATTGTTAGGCTGTACAGTGGGCAAGCATCCTTTAGGGACCTGAAACCTTAAAAGGGTAGAATTAAGGTTTTTATAGGATAATTCATAGTAGAACTTGTGCCAATTATGCTAACTAGGTGATTAAGGGTGGGATTAGGGAGGAGTTAAGGTGGGGCCAGTGTTTAAAGGAACATGCATTTTTTATGTAACTGCTCAGGCATATTACCCATGATTCACTGGGAAAAAGCCCAAGGTGGGGCTACCTGGAGGTGTGGTTTTAGGCTTGAAATGTCACTAAGTCAATTAGCAGTCAAGGGCTGACTGAGAAGTGCCCAGTCTGCCACCCATCAGTGTCATGTTTGACAGGATTGATGGCTGGGAACCAAGGCTCTTAAGAAGTTAACCCAGAGATAGGGTCCTGAAGGATTCATTGAGGCAGCCAAGGAGTCAACCTAGAGATAGGGTACTGAAGAATTCATGGGGGCATCAGGACACTATACAAGGGGGAGATAATAGCTGCCTAAGCTGGAATGTTTATAGATACTTTTGTGAAAGATTCACAGGTGTAGCTTGTCACTGTTCCAAGCTGAGTTAAATAATTCATGAGCTGTTGCTGGGCAGAGTTAATGCTCTGAAGCTGGCGGGGGAGAGGGGAGGGGAGATGTGATTTTACAAGCTGGTTTTACAGACTGATGTTACAAAGTAGTATTACAAAATGAGTTTACAAATATAGATCCCAAGCACCCCATCAATAGGTGTTAACAATTATTTGAAGGGTTGACATGTGGAATTTAGTGCTTAGAATTGCTCTAGACTAGAGGGCAGAACCATGCAAATCCATGGCAGATCTAAGCTATGTAGAAGGATTTTTTTCTAATAATTAGGGCCACCCCAAAGTTCTTTAAAGAAGACTCCTTTGGGAGGCAGTGTATTATTCCTCAATGGAGGTAATTAAGAAAAGACTGGGTAGCCACTTATTCAGTATGTTATGGAATGTAATTAAATTCAGTATGTTATATAAAAAAATTATAATGGGATAATTTGTTGGAATTGAGTTAGAGAAAACAAATCAGAACAGTACACATACAACATGCAGCAAAAAATAAAAATTAAAGAAATTTAAAACTTGCTTAAAGCAAAATATTTGAGGGAAAAAATAAAAGAAAAGGTATAATGATAAAAAAAACCCCTTCACTATTTTGTGATTACAGCTTGTACTTTGTGCCTAAATAAAACAAGTTACCAAACTCCTAATGAAATACAGATTCATGTTAATAGATTCCTATAAAGTGAATTTAGGTGATTGGATATATTTCCCAATCTTGAATTGGGAATTAGGTGACTAATGCCTGAAAGCAGACTAAGAAAAGGAAGTGGGCATGAGAAATTAACTATAAAACAGTTTCTTACATGTAAAAAAAGATTGTCAGTATAATTTGCTTTCCAGTTCCATCCAGCTCTGGATTTCTGCAATTCTGAGAGTGAAAGAAAGAGGTCCAAAATGTAGAGGAATGGCATCAAAATGGCAGGGAAGGGATGGGAGGTGAAGTTCCGGAGGAAGTAGGAGAATAAGAAAAGAAAAAAGGATAGAACCAAGGATGAGGTCAATGGTCCTTGATGATGAGGTTGCCTTCCACTTTCTTGCCACCTCACTTTATTTAATTTTGTAGTATGACAAAGCACCTATCGGGTATTATTTTTCAATTATTTGTTTACATATCAAAGTCCCTTCTGGACTATCATCTCCATAAGAGTAGGGACCATGTCTGATACAAATTTTGTGTCTCCCTCGGAATTTATCACAGGTGCTGTACACAGTAGGAATTTAGTAAATGCTTGTTGAATTGCATTTAAAATTTTCCTGGATCAACAACCCGTTTGGGGTCCTGGAACAGCTACTTTTAGTCTCTGAAATGTTCTTGTTGCCTGGGGCTGATTTGCCCAGGTACTACCAATGGCCTCCATAAACCAAAGAGCAAGTCAGTGAGTGTTTTATCAAACACTTTCCAGTGGAAGGGGGAGTCCTAATCCCGAGCGACTTTAGTCAAAAATATTCCTAAAGTGGTGAAGTTTTGCCAGGCTATGTAGGGTGATGGAAATATTCCTTAAAGGACATGGGACTCTTTTTGCTGGGATCCTCTGCTCACCAAGGAACATTGTGATTTCCTAAGTCTTGAGTAGGCAGCCATCAAGAGTGGGGATCCTGGCCAGATGACTGAGACTGACATTCTTGGACTGGTTTGACGTCTGTAACAATCTCTGCCATGCATTTCTTCTCTGTGAGAGTGTGAGGTACCCTGTCAGTAGGCTATTGAAAGCAGGAATTGACTACAGGAGGCTCAGGACAGGAATAAAGCATCAAGAGAGGTTGAGAAACGGATGAGATTTTGCAGGTTCAAATACGTATGCCCAAGTCAGTTTCTTTCCCATTGAACTGTTTATTGACTTTCCCTTGGGAACATTTACCAGGCTGAAGTTCTTCCTGTTTGAAGTGGCAGCCTACCATTCTTATGCTATTCCTTGTAGAGAAGCAGATATTGAGAGCTATTTATGGTATTGAGAAACTGCACAATGAAGGTTGAGCTGAGGCAGATACCAGAGCACTGAGGTGGCTTCGGGGTAGAAACAAGACCAACACATTATAGTGACAAGATAGATCAGCCATCAGAAACAGAAGTGGTGATAGGCTGGCAGCTGCCATAAAACCCTAGCTGCTGGTGAAATTGGACTAGGAGACTGATCCTACCTCATGGTAACCCCCCTCCCATCCCTGCCCTAATCTTTCTCCTTTTGTTGAGCTGTTTCTAGGGGATTTTAGACTTCTTCTCCAGTCCTTTTCCCTTTGTTTCCAGAAGTGATTGGGGTGACCAGGAGGATATGGGCTGATTGGGGGGGGGGGGGGAAGGCGGGGGAAGCAATGGGGCTGAGTGTTACTTAGAATATAGTACTTTTTAATCAAAGGCAGGATGGACTGGATAGAGAGCTAGTCTACCATTACCATTGAGGAAGATCTATGCTCAAATCTCCCCTCTAACATCTATTGGTTATAGGCCCCTAAGCAAGTAATTTAACTTCTCAATACCACCACCACCACCACCACCACCCCAACCAGGACTCTTAGGCTACAAATTACAGAGCAGATGGAGAGAAGTTTTTCATCAGAAGTTACTTACCTATGCCAATGAAATCACAGGTTTGGTTAAAAAAAAAAGTTGATTTTCTTTTCACATTAAAATATGTGGCCACAGTGTAGTTTGACTATATAATATAAGTATAGCACAGCTAAGTGGTGCAGAGGATAGATTGCCAGGCTTGGATTCTGGAAGACTTACCTTCCTGAGTTCAGATCTTATCTCAGATATTTACTAGCTTCGAGACCCTGGGCAAGTCACTTAACCCTGTTTGCCTCAGTTTCCTCATCTGTAAAATGAGCTGGAGAAGGAAATGGCAAACCACTCTAGCATCTTTGCCAAGAAAATCTCAAATTGGGTCATGAAGAGTGAGACAAGACTGAACAACGACAACAAAAAATGGGGCTAATGATAATAGCACCGACTTCCCAGGGTTAATGGTTTTTTCTTTTTTTGTAATTTTTTGCTTTTACTTTACATAAAATGAGAAAGGAAAAAAAATGCCACATCCACAGCAGACCGTGAGAGGATTCAACATATAACAATAAATTTCCATTTCAAGAAAACCTATATAAGAAATACTACACAGTTTTCAAAGCTGCCCAGCTTGTCTCTGCTTCCTTGTTGGTTTTCTTTTGTTCTGTTGTGTACTTTTTACTTTTTTCCCCTTTCTCCCCTCTTTCCTCCTATAATTAAATGTGGAGATATATAGATATAGATACATATACATATATACATAGATAGCTATAAATATGTGCATATATACATATATACATACACTCATACACATATATGCAAGACTATACTATGCTTATTTCCTATCACCTGGTTCTGTGATCTTTCTTCATAAGTCCCGTCTTTCCATGTTTTTTCTGAATCAACTAGCTCATCATTTCCTGTACCACAACAATATTCCTTTCTGGATTCAAACAGCATCGTCCTTCATAGGATCTTTGAGGTTAATTTGGGTATTTGAAACCAAGTCAGAAACTTGGTTGTTCCAAGTTATTCTTGAAACAATACTGCTGTTACTGTATACAATGTTCTCTTGGTTTTGCTCATTTTGTTCTTCATTATTTCATGGAGGTCTCTTCATGCTTTTCCAAAATCACTGAGCTCATCATTTCTTATAGTAGACTAATATTCCATCATGAACATATAGACCACAATTTATTGCTATTCCCCAATTGCTGGGCATCCCCACAATTTCTAGTTCTTTGCCAAAGAGAACTCTTATAAATATTTTAGAAGACGTAGGTTCTTTTCCATTTTCCCTACTCCTCTTGGGAAACAGACCTAATAGTGGTATGGCTGGGTCAAAGGATATAGGCAGTTTAATAACTCTTTGGGTATAATTCCAAATATCTCTCATTGTTGGTTGGATCAGCTCACAGATCCACCAACAATGAAGTAAGGTCCTAATTTTTCCACACCCAGGGTTGTTGTGAGAATAAAATTTAAAAATTGCTTTGCAAACCTGTTAGCTGCTATTATTAGTATTATTATTAAATAGGCAAGTACAGTCAGTAGCCATCAATAACCTACTACCCTTAACACCCACTATGCACAAAGCCCTGTTCTGGACATTTGGGAAGAGCCAGAGGATAAATCTAGATATTAAGTGTGCTTTTAGTGGACTTTAATTCAACACACATTTAAGTGACTACTATGTACAAGACACTGGGGATATAAAAAACAAAATCTCTCTCCTCCAAAAGCTTACATTCCATTGGTTAAAAAAACAAACAAACAAAAAAAGCATTAGACTGGAAGTCTAATTCCAGTTCTACCACTAACTTACTGTGTGAATTTGGGCAAGTTATGGCTGCTTTCTGAGCTTTACTTTCTCATATGTAAAATAAGGTCAGATGATGTGATCTCTATGGTCTTTCCTCCAGCCCTAATGTTCCAACTGGGTTTAGCCAGGGAAAAGGGGGAGGGGGAGAGGACAGGATCGAGAGAGTTGATAACTTTTTTTTCTGTTGAAGAGGCATTATTCTGCATGGCCCTGGGATAGTAGAGGTCACGTAGGGCAACGCTCACATTCTCCAGATAACGACAATAATTGCATTAATTGTAGTATAATTGTATTGATTATTGTCATATGATTTACATAGCGCTTACCAAGCGCTACATAGGCACCCGTGCTAAAAGCCTTACAGTGATCTCATCTGATTCCTACCAACCACCCAGGGAGGTGGGGGCCCTTAATTTACAGATGAGGAGACGAGGCCAAAGCAGCTCCTGCCTTTCTCCAGGGAGCACACCAGAGGCAGAATTCAAACCCAGGTCTTCTGGAAGCACATCCAAAGTGTTTTCTACGTCGGCCCTGGAGAAACAAGTAGAGCTCCGGGGCCGGGGGGAGGGCTGGGCGGGAACGAAGATCTCCCTAATCACTGTCGGTGGGCAGATAAGATAAAGCACTTATTAAATGCTTGCTCACGTGCCAGGCACTCTGCCTAGCTAAAGCCGGGAAGTGGGGTCCTCGTCACTGGAGGTGCTCCAGCGGAGCCTGGAGGCGGTAAGCAAATCAGTGCCTTCGGTCCTGGGGGTGCCGCAGGAAGGCAGGAATCCAGGGTGCTCGGTGCCCGGCATCGGGTCAGATTTAAACTGCCCTGACGGGAAGGGATTCTCTGGAGAGGTGTTGAAGTCCCCGTCACTGAACGGCGTCCAGCAGAGCCGAGAAGCCGTAAAAGGAATAGACAGACGCCTTCGGTCCCGCAGGCTGCAGAGGGAGGGAAGAAGGAAGGGAGGCTCGAGGGGGGAGGCCGGAGGGAGGAGCCCCAAGCCTGGGCCTGCCCGGAGGGCCGCCCAGGCGGCTGCGCGGCCGGAGGCGGTGGGCGTGGCCTCGGACGGGCCTACAGTCCGTCATTCTGGGGCTCGGTTCGCGCGCTTCCCGCACGAGCCAGCTTCCTGGGCGGGGGCGGGGCTGAGAGAGAGAGAGCGGGGAGGAGCGGAGGCGTGACTCGGTGAAGCTGCCTTTGCTCCGGCGCTGAAAGGGTGCTCACCCTGTCGGTCCCACCCTCCTGCCCACGGTTCGGCCAATCAGAGAGGCTTTTACTGGCGGGTGGGCCGGGCCGGCCCAGCTGCTCGGAGGCTCTGGCATGGTAACGTCCCCGTGCGGGGGTGGGGGGTGGGGGGGTTGCCCGGTCCCACAGCGCCCCCTGCGGCCCGGGTCGGCGGTGGGGGCTGTGGGGAGAAGGACTGGGGGGCGGCCAAGTCCTGGCGGCCTTCCTGACGGGAGAGGCCGGGCCGGGGACGAGGAGACATCGGGGTGGGACGGGGGAGGGGCGGTAGTGGGACTCAGGGGAGAGGGAGGAGAGGCGAGAGATTAGGGGTGGGGGCAGCCTGGGGGGAGGGGAGAGTCCGAAGGGTCCACAAAAGGGAGAGAGAGGCTGGGAAAGTGGGGGTGGGGGACGCGTGGGGCAAAAGCAGAGGAGATATGGGGAGTCCCAGGTTATCCCCCTCCCCCATTCCCCTTTCCCCCTC
Source organism: Petaurus breviceps papuanus (assembly GCF_028583685.1). NCBI lineage: Eukaryota > Metazoa > Chordata > Mammalia > Diprotodontia > Petauridae > Petaurus > Petaurus breviceps. The sequence continues at coordinate 3,000,585 of NW_027185811.1, read as the reverse complement.
TTCCCTCTATTCTCCCTTTTCTGCCTCCCCTCTCTCCCCCTTTTTTCCTTGGCCCCCTTCCCCCTCTCCCTCCCCAGCCGCTCAGGGGCTAGGAGCCCCCAGGATTCCCCCCACGCCTCCCCAGCCTCTGCCTGGTAGGCTGATTTGCCTTCTAGGGGGAGGCCAAGCCTGCCATGGGCGCCCCCGAACTGGGGTTGAAAGGTCAGGAAAGTGGGGAAGAGCAGCGCCAGGGCAGTCCAGGAGGAGGGGAAGGAGGGCTGAGGCTGCTAAGGAGGCCTCCAGACGGAGCCCTGACAAGTCCCCGGAGGCCCCAGAAGAAGGGCTGAGGTGGGAACATAGGCCAGTGGTGGAGGAGAGGTGGGATAGAGGCGGAGAGGGGAGCAGAACCTCTCTCCCCCCATATCCGAGTGGCCAAGTGTAAGCCACAAATGGGTGGAACTGGAGGAGGGGGAGTCGGTCCACAAGCATCTGTTAAGGACCTCCTCTGGGTTAGGTATCATGCTAAGTTCTGGGGATCCTGAGAGGTAAAGACCTCTCCGACCTCAGGGAGCTCTCATTCTAATGGGACAAACTGCCGTGGGCAAATGAGATATGTAGAAATAGATCAGATCAATTGCAGATCATTTCAGGGGGAGAGTACTGTTATTAGGAGAGACCTGGAAAAGCTGCTTATAGGAGGTAGTATTTTATCTGGGACTTGTAGGAAGCCAGGAGGCAGAGATAGGGAGGGAGAGAATTCCAGGCATGAGACTCAACTTGTGAAATGCAATGTCTTAGGCACAGCCCATCAAGGAGGCCAAGTGTCTCTGGATCACAGAGTAAATGGAGGGGGACAGGGTGTAAAATACTGGAAAGGTAGGAAGGCCAGGACTTTAAAAGTCAAACAATATTTTCTGTTTGATCCTGGAGGGAAGAGGGAACCACTGGAGTTTATTAAGTTGGGGGCAGGGGGTCATGTGATCAGATTTGGGTTTTAGGAAGATCACCTTGATAGCTGAGGGGAGAACAGCCTAGAATGGAAAGAGACTTGGAACCAGGTAAAAATGGAGAGCCTCAGTGCAGTTGACTTTGGAGTCCTGCAGCCTTCATTCTGCCTCCTTTTGAAGCAGCTGTTTATTTGTGAGATTTTCAATCCCTCAGATCTCCATCTTCTACTGTCAACCCAGAAAGATGACAGAGTAGGACCAGAGGGACTATCTCTATGAATAAGTCTTTTGAGTTCTTCCTAGATCCACTGGGATTTCAAGATTGGCATTCCCTCAGAGTCATAGAAGTAAGATGGGGGTGGGGTGGGGCTGGGCAGGTATGGGGGGAATTGGTCTTGTAAGAAATACCATCTGTGGCACGACTCTATTGATAGAGTTCCCTCCATCAATTTACTTTCTCCCTTCTGTTCCTTCATTTTTTGGAGTCCCCAGCTTTATCTTTTGGAGTCCCCTTAGCAATGGGTTTTTGATGAATGTGTTGTTTTAAGAGTGTTCCTGACAGCTTCCCCTGTAAACACATTATTGGAGATGGGTAATGCTCAGTTGTCCCTTCTCCTCCCTCTTACCCAAGATCTTTCATGGAAACCCCAGTATCTTTTGTTCTAGCTCAATAACCGTCTCACCTGGTATGGTTCAACATAACTTCTATCACACTGCCACTCAGAAGTGTAACTTCTACATTACTTACACAGTAAAAGGGACACATAGGATATATGGTTTGGGAGAATGTGAAATGGAGATAGAACTCTGAACATTTTGCTGGAACTTGTTCTATATACTTTTCCCTCACCACCTTCAGGGAGGTGACAAGCCTTAGCCAACGTTAACCACTAGCACTTAGTAGGCGCTTCATAAATGCTTGTTGAATGCCCTATGCAGTGCCAGATTTGATCTCAAAATAACTTTTCCTAACCAACCATATATTACTCTTTCCTAATACCCTACTCAGTCAGTATGCTCAGATAATTTGAACAAATACAAATATATGTCTGTACATGTTTTAAAAAAATGTGTCTAAGAAAACAACTTTAAAAAGTTTAAATGTATGAAACAGCTAAATTAGGGTTTTTTCCTTACAAAAGGATTCACTTAGATAATGACTTTTCCTGGTGCATTTAAAGGTATGCCCTGATTTTTTTACTTATTCAATTTTAGAAAAAAACTTAAGGACCCATCCTTTGTGTAAAGTGGAGGGATATATTATATATTTGCCATCCTTTATTGTATAAAATGATACCGTTGATGGTGGTTAGTGTTTGTGAACACATTATTAAACAGATTCATTTTTATGTTCTGACATACACCTCCAATCCCCACCCCCAGACCACATCCCTTCCTTTTTTAATCCTATTAATGGATGATTATGTTTCACCACCTCTTCTGAATTATCTATCCCCAGGTCGGCACTGCTGCAACCAAATATCCTAGGCCCTGAAAAATAATTAGGAAAGCAAAGTTGCCACATTATATGTGTGTGTGTGTCTGTGTTAACTCACACTGTATTCCTTAATCAAATGCAAAGACTTGTGAATTATTTCTTTTGTTTAATCAGTGCCTTTGCTGTCCTCCATTAGTCCAAAGAATTGAATGTTGACCATGGATACAGCAGTGCTAATAAGGCTTATCTGTGTTTATTTCCCAGGGAGTCCTCATTTTGGCAGCCTGGAATGAGGTCTCTGGATAATGGAAATCTATAAGTAATCCATCTTTCTCACCAAACATATTGCTTTCCCCTCCTTCTCCAACCCTGCCTTTCCTTAGAGCTGTTTGCAAGAAGCCATGTAGACAGAAGTGACTGCCCCTTTTCTCCTGGCCCTCTTCTTGATGAGGGAAGAATGGAAAATGGATGGAAAGAAATCGAACTGAAAATGTGTTATGTTGGTGTCCCAGCCCCATGGATAATGGAGAGTGGGACCAAATCATTCTAGGTTCTCCATCAAAGATGGGGATTGTTCAGACCCTGGGGGAATTTGCTATCCAACAGAGATGGGGCAGAACTCATTGAGCACCTATCTATGGAGCATGGGAGTAGGCCCTGTTTGTGGGACTAAAAAGAATCCAAGTTTGTATATTTTAGACATTTTTCTGTTAGAAGAGACATACATGGGAAGTAACTAGAGATCAATTACAAAGCAACATATCAAGTACAAAAATGCCACAGTATAGTATGTACTGAGTAAATGTGTGCAGAATGGCACATAATGATTATAGGAATGGGCATGAAATGGGATTAATGAGAAAAAGAAGCCTTGGAAGAGGTAAGTTTTAATTTGGGCTTCAAAGGAAGTAAGGAGCAATACTATAGAGGGAGGATTCATAGAGTTGTTATGGTAGATGTATGGACATATATAGTTATCTTATATAAATAGTAAATACATAGATTCATATACATATCCATGATTTCATTGATGTAGGGAGATGGTGAGAAAGTGCCTCTACTAATGTAAATCAGCACCTTCTTTTCAATTTACATTCTAGAGAATTAACCTGAGACACAGAGAATTTAAGTGACTAGCCCAAGTTCACCCCCCAGTAGGTATCAGAGGCAGGATTTGAACCAACATCTTCCTGACTTCCCACTACACCCTTCTGTGTCTCTTACGAAAGGCATTAGCTAGTTACTGCAGTTCTTAAGCAGGGAAGTTACTGGGTGCTTTCTAACAACTGGAACTGTCCAAAAGTAGTGAATTTCTTATCACTGAATTTCAAGTGGAGGTTGAATGACCCATTATTAGAAAAGATTCCTGTTGGGATTGGATTGGTAGAATTTTCTACCACTTCCACTGGTAGAAAAGATTCCTGTTCTATTATAGATGACTTCTGTGATCCTGTTTTATCAAGGACAGGTAGCCCTTCCACCTGCAGCCCCCAACTCTGTATTCCCCCGGCCATTGCTGGCCCCTGGGTATTGTCTTCCATAGGGAAGGGGGATCCTGGTGTATTTATAGGGAGTGGGGTAGGGTGGAATTGGTAACATGGACTATGTCTAAAATTTGTGATTTTTCTCCTTGTTGCTTTGGGAGTAGGAAAGGTGATAAGGAAATCTAGATATTTAATAAGGAGACAAGGCTAGGACATGGGGATAAGTAGGGTCAAGGACAGGATAAAGGCAGCTAAACTTTCCTTTTCTAGGCTTTTCTCCCACTTTAGATTTCAGGGGTAAGGCTGGCATAACCTCTGAATTACTTGAGAATGGGGGAACAAATGGCATGCTAGAGTGAAAAATAGAGCACTATTTCCCATTGGCTGGCTACTTGGGGGAGGAGTATTGAAGACTTGTCTCCAAGAGGACATCTGAATGTCTTGGTGACATTAGAAGTGCCCTAATACCCTCCTGAATCATGAGAGCTCTGCTAAGATCAAGAGTTCAAAAGGAAGAATTGGCAGATGCTAGGGTTAAAGATCTGGGTGAATTCAGAAGAGATCGCTATAGCATTATAACAGGAGAATCCTCAGGTCTCTCCACAATTTGGTAGGTCCTTGCCTGAGACTGAGCCCATCTTGAAAAATGGAAGACAGGCTTTGACAAGGGTAGACCAATGGATGAGACTGAAGTGAAGATGATATTTTTAGTCTGGGCTATGCATTGTAGCTCCCCTAGGAAATGGGTCAGAGGAAAGCAATAGATTTGGTGGGAGGGTCTGCATTTTGATATCAGGAAACATTTTCTGATTCCAAGTGGTCAGATTGTGAAAATGAGAACTTGGGCAGCATCATGTTCTTACCTGGAACCATGACAGCCTCTGACCTCAGCTTCCTTCCCCCTCATCCCACAAACAGACCCTTAGGCGGGGGTGCAGTTATGTTCCCTGTTAACCCCTCTGGTGGAAACTGTTGACTTGAAAGTAGTATGGGAATAGCACTTTCAACATGGCTCTAGGAGAAATGAAGCTAGTTTGAGAGAGAAGTATCTCTGGAGATCAGCTTGGGTAGGGAAGGATGTCTGACTTGGATTCCATCCTCCCCACATTGTTATGCTCCTCCATCTTCACCCCTTCTTTGCCTAATTGCTGAACCCCGTCTCTGTACCTATCCTAGGTCCTATGACCATTTTTTTCTCCCTCAACAGTCGGTTCCCGATTCTGGCCCCAGGCCCTTGGCAACACCTGCCCCTTTCCCACCGGGGCCCCCCATGATGCCACCACCCTTCGTAAGTTTAATGTCTTTTCCTGTGGATGGCCCTTCCAGTCTTCAGCTCCCAACTCTGTTCCCCTGGCCATTGCTGTCTCCTGGGCATGGTCTTCCTATAGCATCATTCTGCCCCTTGGCCCAGGGACAAGAAGGGGAGGGTCCTGGTGTGTTTATGGAAGATGAAGCTAGTGACAAGTTCTATGTCTAAAATATGTGTGATTTTTTTCCCCTTCTAAGTGAGGCACTATGGGTGGAGGGAAAGGAAAGGTGAGGAAGAAGTCCTCATTCTAAATATATATATTTGATATGGGGCCATGGTTGGGGTGTAAGGGTAAACAGGGCTAAGGGCATTCAGGAGAAAGAAGGGAACCTTTTTATTCTCTCATTTTCTTTATTATATTTTGGCATAACATCTGAATTGTCATGAATCAGACCTAAGGGGATGGGAGGTAGGCAGATGATTAGGGGACTGGGTACAAGTTCTTACTTTTCTCCATTTCTCAGGGGAATTGTTTGGGGAAGAGGATCTTAGAAAGTAAACCACCCCTATGACACTGTTCTCCCCATTCAGATTCATTTCATTTCCCCATGCTTCCTAAGAGGCTTTAGTGTTTATTAGATAAGGGTGTTGGAATTCTAGGCCTAGTCCCAGAGCATGGCTTTTTACCCCAGCAAGATCTCATGTTAATCACATAGTTCCCCTTTATGGGTCACAGTCATTGTTGTTGGTGACCTTCCAGGCCAGGAAAAGGGAGGGTACTACCTACTGTGTATCATCCACAAGTATTCTGAGTTGGGGTTAGCATCCAGGCTCCTACCTGCCTCATTTGACTCTAGAGGTGGGAGCAGGTGGTCGTGTCTAGGATAATGCCTCCTCTGCTCAGTGCCCCTTCCCCTCATTTCCAGATGCCCCCTCCAGGAATCCCTCCACCCTTCCCCCCAATGGGGCTGCCTCCCATGAACCAGAGACCACCTGCCATCCCTCCCATCCCCCCTGGCATGATGCCCCCGATGCTCCCACCAATGGGGGGGCCACCACCAATTACACAGGTAATACTCCTCTCCTTTTATCCTACAGAACTACAGATAGGTGCTCTTAGGTCCATCATTTTACCTGAAAGAGGGGAAAGGTGGAAGGAACCATAGTTGAAATTATGTAGGCTTGGTCTAAATCTAATGGAAATTAGACATTTGAGTCTAATGGAAATTGAACATACCCAATCTCTTGGAACTTTCTCTGTGGGGTTTTTGGGAGCTCTTTCTGGGGATAACTCTTAGGGTATGGACAGCAGACACTGGTGTTCTCTAGGAAACACTAGAAGACAAAAACATCTTGGGAATTGGGAAAGGGGTGGGGCACACCTGTGCAATTTTTTACTGCCGAATAATTGATTAGAACTTCCAGCTTGGGCTGAGAGTCCAAGGACCAAGACTTCCTGTGCCAAATGTTCCAAGTGACGGTCTGTCTCCCCCCCTGCCTCATTTGGGACCCAGTCCATGTCCGCCCTGACATCTGTGGCTGGTTCTTGCCTTGTTTGTGCTCAGATACCAGGGATGGTACCACCCATGATGCCAGGGATGCTGATGCCCGCGGTGCCTGTCACTGCAGCGGTAAGCGTTGGGGGGCCCCCTAGGCATCTGAGCTTTGTCCTCCACCTGAGCCTTGTGTCTGACTCAAAGCAAGGGGTAATTCCCCTCACCCTCTCACTTTACTTTGCCTCTCTTATCTTCTCTATTCACATCCTGATCCATCAACTTTCCCTTTCAACCAACTCATATATACTTCTGAGCTGCAAATTTAGTTCCATAAATTCCTCATCACACCCTAAGTCACATACATTTTCTTCTGCTCTCCTGTTTCACTAAGATGTGCATACATACTTAATACACATTGCTTTTCACATTCACAAACACCCAGTTGGATACATGTTAATGCCATCGAAGGAGGCGACATTGTCAAACTGCATCCTACTCATTCTTTTGGTGCCTATCAGTGCCTATGGGAAGTCAAGCTGCCAGGACAGGATGTAGGGTTTGTGTCTGCCAGTTAGGGAAATGAGATATGGGATCTGATTGTTCAAAGCATTTCCACCCAAGGAAAGAAGAAAGAAGCATCTGTGGGATTTGCCCCTGGTATCCCAAGGTTCCAGCTTTTGGGGGTGGGGAGGGAACTGGTTAAGAAGCACAAACGCTTAAAAGCCAAGACACCTGGGTCTTGGCCCGGCCTGCTTCCCCTTCCCCCAGGACCTAGGGTCCTGGGGACCACTGGGCTTGGCCCCAACCCTTCCCCCTCTTTCTTCGGCAGACGGCCCCAGGTGTGGACACCGCCAGCTGTGAGTCTTCTGGGGGCTTGGCCCCCCCAGGCTCGGAGGTTGGGGGCTTAGGGGGAGGGGGACGGTGGTCTGAAACCTGCCGTGGATCATGCCTGTTGGGGTGCCAGGGAGTTTGGGGTGTTGACTGGGCCAGGGTGGGCGTTGGTAGGTGTGGGATGGTGGGGGACCAGGTATCTGGGGGGTATTGGGTACAGGGTCGGAACTTGGCCTTAGATATTTTTTTCAATTTCTTTTCCAGCTGTTGTGACTGGAGCAGACCCTACGGTGAGTGTGCACCAGGAAGGATTAAAGGAGAGAATCCTGAGAGGAAAGGAGTAGGACGAGGTGGGCATTGGGAGTAGAGCCTGAAAAAATTTCTCCGCTTCCTAGAGAGTTTTGTGGAGTGAACACGTGGCTCCTGATGGACGAATCTACTACTACAATGCAGATGACAAGCAGTCTGTGTGGGAGAAGCCCAGCGTCCTCAAGTCCAAAGCTGAGGTGAAGGATCCTTGAATCCTTGGCTGACCCCTCTGCATCTTCTGTGTTTTAATCACCTTGACCCATTCGTATGTGTGACACGCCTTTACGACTCTGGATGCCCTTAGCTCTCTGAACACATATCCCTTCTTTTCCTTGAGCATGCATATTATGGACCTGAGCCTTCAGTGTAGCCACTAATTGGGTAGGAAGTCTGCTGTCTGAACTTGGCCCACTTCTTGATAATCCCTCCATGTTTCTACTCGGATGGTTCCCTTAACATCCTTTAAAGAGTACCACCTGTTTTCTGATGCACACCTTGTCCCTTAATTCCTACCATACTCCCACAGTTGCTGTTGTCTCAGTGCCCCTGGAAAGAGTACAAGTCAGACACTGGCAAACCCTACTACTACAACAACCAGAGTAAGGAGTCCCGGTGGAGCCGGCCTAAGGACCTGGATGAACTGGAGGGTGAGGGGTCTGAGGGGCAGGGTGGGGGCTGGGTTGGGGGCTCTGGTGTAGGGGGCACCAGGAGCCCCTGCCCTCTCTGTGCTCTGACCCACACACTCTCTTCCCTAATTGCAGCTTTGGTCAAACAGGAGGCTGCAGGGTGAGTGAGGCCACCTATCCTCAGGGCCAGTGGGCTTGGTGGGAGCCTTGGGTATGAAGTACTATGAGCCCCCCACCTCTTGTTATATATGTGGAGAGAGCTCCCCATATCACTTCAGGACAATCCGTTTTCAGCCCATGGTACAAGGACCACCCCAGCCTTTGACCTCATGCCTATCTTGTACTTCTGCTCTACTGTTTGCTGGGGTCATTGCAGGAAGCAGCAGCCACAGCCACAGCCACAGCCCGAGCCACCTCCTGCTACTCCTGGACCGGCCCCAGTCCCTACGGGCCTCATTGAACCTGAGCCAGGTGGGCATGAAGACTGTGAACTGTCAGAACCTACCCAGCCTCTGGATCAGGGGCTTCTGCATCAGGAGGAAAGCACTAGCAGGTAAAGGCTGCAGCACCTCAGTTCCCTGAGGCATAGCTGCCATCCTCTACCTCCTTCTGTGTGTCTAGCATCCTCAACCTTGGTGCCTCTGCCGGGGATCTAGAACAGTACCTGGATCCCAGGGTATGCCCTGGAGGAGGGGAGCAGGATACCCAGAGGCTGGAGGGGAGGGGTGTGATGAGGGCACTTTGGCTGAATCCTATCTGGCTCCCAGTGCTGCTAGGCGGCAGGAGGAGGAAGAGCCAAAGCTCGAGCCAGAGAGGTCAAGCTTCAGCTGGAGCAACCGAGAAAAGGCAAAGCAGGCATTCAAGGAACTGCTGAGAGACAAGGTACTACAGCTCTGATTTCTCAGACCAAGGCTTAGAAACATGATTTCTCAGCTAAGGCTTAATTTTGGGGAAGTTTAATCACCCACCTGCTCAATTCCAGGCTGTCCCCTCCAATGCTTCATGGGAACAAGCCATGAAGATGGTGGTCACTGACCCCCGCTACAGGTAGGGCTGGGGAGGGTAAGTCAAGATGTCCCCTAAACCCTATCTGTGGGAACAACAGGGCTGGGGAAACTTCAGGGATCAGGATGGGCAAGAGCCAGGAAGGTAATAGCCTGGGATGGATGGGAGAGGGGATAAAAGTAGGCTGAGATACCCAGGAGATGACAGTGATAAAAAAGGAAATATGTTGAGATTAGGACTGTGGAGGCTGAGGGGGATAGGACCTGGCAAAGTGATTTGGACACCACCCGAATGAATGGGCCTTGGCACCTCAGCCCTCTCAGTGTCCCCTCCTGTGCTCACACCTGCTTCAGGATGATTCCATAGCTAATACTGGGTTGATTGCCAGTGCTTCCTGAGTTGCAAGTCATGATGTAGGTGGTTTGGGCTGCCTTACCCCAACCCTGTCTTCTCCATCCCAGTGCTCTGCCAAAACTAAGTGAGAAAAAGCAGGCGTTCAATGCCTACAAAGCACAGCGGGAGAAAGAAGAAAAGGAAGAGGCCCGTTTGAGGGCCAAAGAGGCCAAGCAGACCCTTCAGCACTTTCTGGAACAGCATGACCGAATGACCTCCACCACCCGATACCGGTGAGGTCTAGGGGTGGGGACGCCACGCATGCCCAGGGAATGAACTCTATCCAGAACGTAGTGTTTCAGGGGCACAGTGCCTTTTGCCGTTCTAATTCACAGTCCATCTGCATGACCCTAGGCGAGCTGAGCAAACGTTTGGGGAACTGGAAGTCTGGGCTGTAGTACCTGAGCGGGACCGTAAGGAAATATATGATGATGTCCTCTTCTTCCTTGCCAAGAAGGAAAAGGTAACACTCGTCAGCACCTTCTCAGTCTAGGCTTTCTGGTCCTGATCCAACCTTCTTCAGTTCCCCGGGTCTTGACTCAGAAGCAGTGGCTGCTCACTTGCATTATGTTTTGCAGAGTTCCCAAGAGTGTTTTGGATAGTCTCCAGCCCATGTTTTTCTCATAGTATCCATCAGATCCTTTTTAGTTTCCATCCTTTCTGGTCCCGAGCAGGGCTTGCTATCCATCTTGGGAAAATAAATTGTTGGTCCCTCTCCCTGTATCTCCTGGCCCATAAATAGCCTTGACCTTCCATCTCTCCTTCTAGGGCTCCCTATTTCTTCTCTCTAACTGTCCCCTCTTCTTTCACCCTCTCAGGAACAGGCTAAACAACTGCGTCGCCGTAATATCCAGGCTCTAAAGAGCATCCTGGATGGAATGAGCAGTGTCAGCTTCCAAACTACTTGGTCCCAAGCTCAACAGCACCTCATGGACAACCCCAGCTTTGCCCAGGACCACCAGCTGCAGAGTGAGCCCAGGGCCTCGACACCCCTACATACCCCTCCCCCCTCCCCAAGGACCTCCTGGGACCCCTGGAACCCACCTGGCCCTCTTATATTTGAACCTCTTATCTTGGACTTCTCAGGAGCCCCTAATGTCCTGAACTTCCTGGGACTCCCAGCACCCTCCATATCCCGAGTGCCCTCAGACCCTCTGAGATTCCCCTGTACTTGCCTGGACTCTAGGGCTCCCAGATTCTTTCCAAGACACCCAGGGACATCCCTCTCCCTTCTACTGAGATTCACTATGGCCCTGAAGGCAGTGTGGCCTAGTAGGAAGAGCCTTAGGCTGGGACATTCAAGAAGACTTGAATGATGATTTTTGTAGTTCAGATGAATGTAATCTTAGCTTGGCTTAACAATATGGACCCTATTGGCCACACATAATACAAACTGCTGTTGGCAAATCTCCCGATGATTCTGGAGTGGCAAAGCCAGTCCCATAAAAATGGCCTGCTAATTCAGGCGAAGCCCCTTCAGCCACTGCTCTAGCCCCTCTTATAGGGTCAGATGCCTGGACTTTTGTTGTCCCCAGATCCTCCCCACCAGAGCCCTCCCTGTTGTCACTGCCGCCTCCTGGGGTCTCACTCTTCCCCACCCTGGGTGCCCGTGGGAGACTGTGGGGAAAGCATCCTTGTAGTGCTGGGGGTGCTGGGTTCTGAGAGGGTGCCCTCTACCTCCTGCAATGTCTGCTGAGCCTGCTCCCTGCGGGCAGACATGGACAAGGAGGACGCGCTGATCTGCTTCGAGGAGCACATCCGAGCACTGGAGCGAGAGGAAGAGGAAGAGCGTGAGCGGGCTCGACTGCGGGAGAGGCGCCAGCACCGAAAGAACCGCGAAGCCTTCCAGGTAGCCAGCCCTCTTGGCCTCACCCTAGATCTGACCCCTGGGAACCTTCCAGCTTCTGCTTTGCTTCCTGCTCTGCTCCCTTTTCTGCTCTTTGGGTCCCACCTTATTCTTGCTGTTTTAGCTTCTCTAGAAGCAGAGAGCACCCTAGAGGCAGTGGGAGTCTTTAATGGGCTGTTCCTAATCTCTGGGGTGGCAAGGTGGGGGATGTCCTTGCAGGAAGCTGGTGGGGGTGTGTGAGGTTCAGAAAGGTCTCTGTGTCTTTTATTCCCTTGTCTTTTTCAAGTTTCCTCCTGTTCTTTTTCCCTCTGCATTTCACCATCTAGGTATCCTCTCTCTACCTGTTTTCCCCTTTTTCTCCCCTTATTTGTTTCTATCTCCATTTCTCTCTCAATCTGTCTTTCTGTCCCTGTCCCCATAACTGGCCTTTCCCTGCTCAGACCTTCCTGGACGAGCTGCACGAGACAGGGCAGCTGCACTCCATGTCTACCTGGATGGAGCTGTACCCAGCGGTCAGCACCGATGCCCGCTTTGCCAACATGCTGGGCCAGCCGGGTAAGGCAGCCGGGCTTTCCCTCCCCGGCTCCCTGCCCCTGACCGGTTCTCTGCACCACCTCTCCCCTGCCCTGCCCTTAACTTAATTCCCTAGACCTCAGGAAGGTGCCACCAGCCGGGCCCCCTCCCCCCTCCCTGCCTCCTCTGCAGGCTCCACCCCTCTGGATCTCTTCAAGTTTTATGTAGAGGATCTGAAGGCCAGATTCCATGATGAGAAGAAAATCATTAAGGACATCCTTAAGGTAAGAGGGACCTGGGATTGTGTTAGAACTGACCCAATTCTAACTTATCAAGCAAACTAATAATGTTTTAAGGGATCCTTCTTGGGGGCATTTTTTTTTAGCAGGGGTACAAAGCCTTAAGACAAAGGAATAAAGCTCTTTATCAGCCTAGTTTTTAATATCATGTCCTCTATCTGCTTATTCCATAGGATCGGGGTTTCAGTGTGGAAGTGAACACAGCCTTTGAGGACTTTGCACACGTCATCAGCTTTGACAAGAGGGCTGCTGCACTGGACGCTGGCAACATCAAGCTGACCTTCAACAGCGTGAGGGGGCAGGGTTGGGGTAGGGGCAGATTGGGGGCCACGGAGAGGACAGTTGAAGTGAATTAGGATGTGAAGGATGAAATGAGGAAGAGATGTTTTCTCAGGGCAAGGCTGGGGCACAATTGTCAAATACTTGCTAGTCCTCTCCCTTCCTACTGCCCATTGTCTATACTCATCTTTGAGGCAGCTACATTTCAGGGCTCGTGGTACCCAGTAGCTTGAGCAGGTGGGAGGAGCCCAGATTCCTAGAGGTGAGCTTAGGCCTCGCAGGTTCCCCCTCCTGAATTGTGAGCTATGGGAAGGAGACCCTGCCATAAGGGTCCATTACACCCTTGCCCCTCATGCTTCTCTGCCCACCCCTCCAGGCTTTCCCTGGCTGGGAATCCTAAGCGATCCTATTTGGCATCTTTTATACCTTTAGCTACTAGAGAAGGCAGAGGCACGAGAACGGGAGAGGGAGAAGGAGGAAGCACGGAGACTTCGACGTAGGGAAGCTGCCTTTCGAAGCATGCTGAGGCAAGCTGCCCCTGCCCTAGAGCCTGGCACTGGCTGGGAGGAGGTGAGGAAACTAACTGGACGCCATGCTTTACAGGAAATGACTTCCAAGACGCCTTCTTGCCCCCCAAAATATTGTTTGATTTGGTCCCCAGACCCTCACTCCTGGTTTGCTTGCTCTCATCCACATGCTCGGCTGTTGTTTCCCCAACAAGGTCCGAGAGCGCTTCGTGTGTGACTCTGCTTTTGAACAGATCACCCTGGAGTCAGAGCGGATACGCCTCTTCCGAGAGTTCTTACAGGTGCGGGAAGTGAAAAGCACTGCCTCTGTTAGCCTTCTCTGGGTCTCTGGCTCTGCCCTTACCCCGACCTGGCCTAAGCTAACCTGAGTAACTTAACATGAAAGCCTTTCAGGGAGCTAGACAGGAAGGTGGGTAGGTGCTGTAAGTGAATGAGGGAATATGTCCTAAGGCTGAGGCAGAGGAGAGGTATTTCTGGAGCTTCTCTCTTCCTCCTTCCCCATCAGAGTGAATGCCAGCACTTTCACATCAAAGGCAGAAAACATGGCAAAAAGGGCAAGAAACATCATCGAAAGCGATCCCATTCACCCTCGGTGAGTTATTGGGAAAGTATGTGTGAGATAAAGACCCTGTGGGTGGGATAGAGATCATTTAGGACAAACATTCTTACTTCTCCACCACCCTTCTTTTCTGCTTCAGGCTTTTCTGAGAACCTTTTCCTCCCTTATCTCTCTCCAGGGCTCTGAGTCAGAGGAGGACGAGCAGCCACCCCTCCTGCGGCCCTCCAAACGAAGAAGATGGAACCCCTCTGAGTCCGGCTCTGAGCCCTCGTCTTCACTCGACTCAGCTGAGAGCGGGGGCGGCCCTCTCGGGGGCAGAGGCTCTCCCTCCAGCCGCCCCCCTCTTGGAGCAGGCAAAGTCACTTAACAGAGCCTATTGTGGGGGAGTAGAGAACCCTAGGAATAGCTGTATGAAATAAAAGGGGGAATAAAAAAGATGTTTTGTCAGTGGAAGAGAAAGCTAAAGGAGGGAATCAATGACAGGGTTCCATGCTGTGGAATTCATTCAGGGGAGAAGGCTCACTGTTTTTTTAGATCCCTTGAGAGTAGAGCGCTCTGTAAACCTTAAAATACTATATAAATGTGAGTTTGTTATTATTGAGGGTTGGAAAGGGAGGATGGGCCAAAACTGCATAGGATAATCTGAGGTTAGAAGGCAGAAGGAACTTTACTACTATAATATGGGTGAAACAAACGGAGAAATGGGACTGAGAGAGGCTGAAGGCTCTAGACTTCACTAAAAACGGTTTAGAATTAGAAGGACCCATCTCTTTGGAATGGCTGTAGGAACATTCTTCTTGGAGGCAGAGAGAGAAGGATAAGACGGCCTGGGGCTAGACTAATTAAGTGTCTAGACTTCCTCTCTTCCCGGAGAGCTTGGGGATACTGAGCCACCCTCTTCTAAATCTAGATCACGGCTTCCGGAAGTCTAAGAAGCCGAAGAAGAAAGGCAAGAAGAAGAGGCACAAGTCGGTAAATGGGGAAGGGGTTCTCAATTCATTTTACTAGAGAGCAATAGTCATTTGTGCCTCTGGCTCCTTCCCCTTGAACCAGATTACCTTTCCTGCCCTAGACTCATTTTCTGTGTCTTCTCTTGGCCTCTGGCTTCCCTTCATTCCTGCCCTTCACTGGGAACTAAGCAATTAATGTGGTGTGGTCTTACAGAACAGTCCTGAGAGTGAAATAGAGCGAGAAAAAGAGAAAGGAAGCAAGGAAATTGAAGAGAAAGAACGAGAACGGGACAAAGAGAGGGAGGCCCGGAGGCCAGAGCCCCGGAATCGGTCCCCTGGCCTTGGACTTAAGAAAGAGAAGGTGAGGGGGCAGGGATCCCCCATCAGGGTTCTCTGCATTTCTGCCATCATACCATGCAGTGCTTTCTCTGCTTGTGGTCAGCTTGTGCCCTAACAGCTTAGGGTCACCAGTCAGTCAGTGCCTTTGCCCTTACAGACAGGCTGGGACACATCAGAGAGTGAGCTGAGTGAAGGGGAACTGGAAAGGCGGCGCCGGACACTTCTGCAGCAGCTGGATGATCAGCAGTGACCCTGATACTCACTGTGCCCTTGTGGGACTGTGTGAAGCCTGTGTTCCTAGTACTACCCCATTAGCCAAGCTCCCCAGCCCAGGACTCCTTCCTCAGTCTGGTCAATGCCCACTGTCCCTAAAGCACCCTATTCCTGTTTGGCAGAACCCCTCCAAAGGCCAGCATCAGCACTATAAAGTTGCCCCAGCTGCTCTTCAGAGGCCCCCCCTTATCATCTTGGACATCCAGTATAGTCCCTGGCATCATCCCTACTCCCTTGTCCAGGCCTGATGGGGTTAGGCAGCGCCAGTATAAGAATGAGGAGGAATGGCAGGGGGGAAGGTGTGCCACTACTTGTCATTCTCTCTTTCCCTAGGAAGGGTCACTGTGAGAGAACTGCAGTTTGCCAATGGGCACTGAGCCAGTTGGGAGTGGAGGGTTGGGGGGGGAGGAGGGAGACATTCTAGGCCATTCAAAGTAGCTCTCTACCCCTTACCCCTACTACCCTGGCCCAATGGCGCTACCTCTTCCTCTCTCCAACCTGGGAATTCAGTGTTTTTTTTTTTAATTATTAATAATGATAATATTTATAACATGGCTACAGACTCCTGTCTTTAAATGGCTAAGGCGGGGTGGCAGGGGAGAGGAAGAGAAGGTTTGATCAGTTAAGTCTAGAATGAGACCTGTAGACTCAATGGATGCTATGCCTTCCAAAGCCAGCAGGGGGGAGTACTGCATCATGGACCACACTAATATGTGCTACTTTGCATCTCCCATCCTATGGCCAGTCCAAGGCACCATTTGGAGTCGGCCATCCATAACCTCCGTTCTTTGTTTTGTGTTGGGCAGAAAGAAGTTTGTGCTCCAAGGAAGCTAGGGGTACTGCCCCTAATCCCACATCCCTGGGCCAACCCACCACCCTGAGGGTAAAGAACTCAGACACACAGTGACGCTCTTAGCTTTTGTTGGCATTTGGGGAGCATATAGATAGAGATATATACACACAGACACACAAGACAAGTAGGGATGGGATGCTTTCCATATACAAAACAGGATGGATAACCTACATTCCTTTCCAGGGGACAGAAAAAGGGAGGGAGCTAGAAGGACAAGTAGGAGATATTTGGCTCAAATAGAAAGCCCTAACCTGGCAAAGCAGCTCATAGGCTTTTCTGTTGTTTTCTTCCCTTCATACTTAGCTCACAGAGGCAGTATGGCAAGTCCTTTGTCTGACTGTTCTTTACTGGCTGTGTGACTATGACAAGTCATATACCTTCCCAGGGCCTCTGGCTGCTCAAGACTTAAGTTGCAAAACAAGTGCTGATCTAAATGAGCAATTTCCTCACTAGAGAATCACAGGTCTGGTCCACTCCAATGCTTAGCCTGCTGTTGTATATGCCCCGGTCTTTACCTTCAATAGGTCAGGTCATCCAAATTATTTCCTCTTTCCCCAGCTCTATCCTTGGTCTCCACTCAGGTCAGGCAGTGACCAGATTGGACAAGTTAGAAAAGCCTCCATCATCAATACTGATGAGTACAGAAGTTGGCCAAACAACCTACCCTACTTATTATTAGCAGGGCAGGGCCCTAGGCACTGGAGGACTATTCTCAGCCCCCATTGCTCTGGCAGCCATCTAAACCCAAGGGTCTAGAAGAAAATAACTAAGACTTTCTCCCCATCATCTCATACTTTGGGTTTTGTCTCTGCCCTTCCAGCAGTCAGTATCTGGCCACTACTGCTTGTTTTTTGTTTTTCATGCCCTTGGGTTAAGGCCTAGGGCCCTGGGCTTAAGCTCTCAGGAAGTGCTAAAACTGACATCTCCACCCAGATCCTGCTATGAACTGTGCCCACTCCTAACAAGGGGCTGAGCTGCCTTGAAGGGATGAAGAATGCCCTAGCAGGGCAGGTGGTTAGAAGCCTTAAGAGCAAAGTGCAGTAAAAGACAATGCATAGTTCCAGGGACTTAGCCTGGGGAATCTGATTCCCACAGGGAAGATGACTACCGTATCCCTTTCTGGACCAGAAGCCAATGGGAAGCCAGTCTCAAGGCCTGGGATGGGAACAGGAAGTGAGGAGATAAATGTGGCAGTCCCAGCTTGGGAGCCACTGCCAGTTCCAAGGCTCCGGATCAAACCCCTTCAACTTGCAGAGACGAGCTTGAGGGCCTGAAGTGCTTCCTTCTCCATGACTGATGCCTTAGTGGGGCCCTGGGGCTCGGACCGGGGCACAGCTCCAGGCCCAGTGGTGCAGGCCTGTAGATGGAGAAAAGCATCTTACCAAGCAGTCCATGGCAAAGGTGTGCCATCTTCAGAAGCATGTATGTGGTCCCCACTCCCCTAAAGACAAGTTTCACTAGACCCTGTTCAGGGGGCTGTTACCTTGTTAAGTAGACTAGCAGGCCAGGATGGACCAGCATTAGATAGAAGTAGTATAAAGCCTACTGAGGAATTTTTATGGTTAAAGGACAGTGGAACTAGGGAGAATTGTTCTTGCCACTGGACAGAAATGAGAGTAATTAAGAGACAGGTCAGCAAGGAAATCCTGGGCACAGAATAGACGCCAGGGACAGCGATAGCAAGAAGGCATCTGTTCTTCCAGCTGGAAGTTATTCTATTATGTTAAACCATGGGTCCCTAACTCCCTCATCTACCCAATACAGTGCTTGCCACTAGGCCCGCCCCTCTGCTTCACCAGTCAAAAGAAACTTCCTGATGCTATCCTCCTTTGACATAGCTCCAAAGCCCCAGCCCTTGAATTTAAGACCCTTTTTCCTCAATTTCAAAGAAGCCACAACAGCACTGGTACAAGCAGTGCTGCCCCCCCCCCCGCCCCATGGAGCCCAATTATAAGGAAGCATGCAAGGGGAAAGTACTGCCCAGAGCAAAGGGACATGCAAGGACAGAGGGAGACCTTGACAGCTGGGTACTAACAGAATGGATCTGACTCATGCAGCAGACATCTCCAGGGGATGGTCATGCAGAGTTGGGCAGCTTAGGTGCCCAGTACCTGTCAGGGGCTCCCAGCCTTGGGGGCTAACAGTTTGATTCATCATGATGGGCTGCATCGCAGAAGAAGCGTGAGCCCCGCTTGGCAGTGCGGGCTGTGAAGGGGACACTCTTCAGCACTGCAGCCAGCAGGAGAGAGAGACACTGATCAGACTCCAAGTGAACGGAAATGTAGACAGCAGAGGAAGGACTGGATTCTGGGCAACTTAGTGGAGCACAGTAAAATTTAGTGCTGGCTCATGTAGTTCTGGGCTCTGTGTAGAGCCCTGGGCAGAAGACCTCCTACAATGGAAAGGAGCCTCACCTGTGATAATATCCTCGATGGTGCCATCCTTGCCCTCATAGACAGGCCGGTGCTCCTTGGCCTGGCGCCGCCGAAGCTCAGCGATCAGTTCTTGCTGCTGCCACTTGTTCCGCTGGGATGGGGTCTGAGAGAAGAAATTTAAGGAAATGCATGATAACTATCATCCTGACATGGCCTGAGGCCCCTGCCCAAAGCTCCATCTGAGAAGTAACCAGGACTCCCTTCTGTCCTAGCACTCTAGCCTCATGCATCCATAGTCATGCCCCTTCCCCTTTATCTGGTCCCTGTGTGACCTGAGGCAGGTTACTCAAACCCTCTCTGGGCCTCATTTTTCCACCTGAAGAATAACAATCTTTAAGGTTGTTTGAGAGGTCCCTCCCTTGTAGCTCTAGCTCTGATCCCCGAGACTCCCTGATGGCCCACCCTACCATCCTGGTCTTAGCCATCCACCTTTACTTTCCCCCTAGCTTTCAGTCCCGAACTGTTTCTGAGACTTTATTCCTCCCTTAAAACAAACACTGTGGGCCCCCCCCCCGCCCCATACTTCTCTGCCCCACCCACCTTGGCATCCAGTTTCTTAGCCTCCTGAGCTAGCAGCTTCTCCCGCATTACTTCTTCCTGCTTTTTTCGTGCCTCGTTTTCCTGCTCTGCTTCCTAGGAACCAATGGGATTGAGGTATGGGGGTGAGGGGAACCGAAGTGGCGGAGGGCTGGGGTGGAGGCTGCTGGTGATGCTGGCTGGACCACATTAACCCCAGGTGGCCACCCACTAAGGGGCATTTCCTGCCCCAAACAATTACAGGAAGGGCTTGGGTCCCCACCCTGCCCACCACTCCCTAGCCAAGGGGCCTTTCGACAGTATGGAACTCCCACCTCCAACCCCACTGATGAAAGAGGAGCTAGAGCTGAAGTGCAGCACCCCTGCTCCTCAAACTGGGGCTTCCCTCTCACTAAAGAGCCCTCTTCCACCATACCTTGTAAGAGCGGATAAACCGAACAAATACTGGAAAGAACACAGAAGGAGGAGTTGTCTTGGGGCTTTCACCAAAGTAACGTACAACTGCATTGTAAGCCTCCTAGAGAAAAGAAGGACAAAAGGGGTCAGCATGGAGTGGGTAGCAAGGAGGCCAACTCAAATACAGGAGAACCAAAATCTCAGGATTTGGAAAGAAATACACTCTAACCCACTGTGAGTGAAAACAGAATAGAGGAATTCCATTAGGAATTCCATTAGGAATTAAGTGGAGAGAGTGCTGGACTGGAATCAAGAAGACCTAAGTTCAAATTAGCCTCTGGGCAAGTCAACCTATTCAGTTCCCTCATCTGTAAAATGGGGATAATAACAGCACCCACCTCCTAGGATTGTTGAGAGCATCAAATAAGATCAGGGCTTAGCACAGTGCCTGGCACCTACTAAGTGCTATGTAAATGTTAACTACTGTTTTTATCATCCTTACTTTGTATTTTTGTGTCTGTCCTGCAAGAATGGGCCCTGTATGTGGACAGCACACTTTGTAGAGTTCTACCCCCATCGTCGGCCCCGCCCCCAACAAAATAAAAGAAAAAGAACTGCACACAAGTGTTTGATAAATGCTCTTTGATGATGGTGGTATCGGCGTAACTCTGTCAGGAGCTGAATCCAGAACCTCCCCTCCATCACACTGACTTCCCTGCCCCAGGCCCCACCTCGGCAGTCCTGGCATCTCGCTGAAGCTTGTCCAACTTGCCCTCATTGGCACTGAGGAAGTTACGGAGGACACTGTTGTCATGGAGGCTGCATTCTCGCCGGATCAGCTCCATTCCTCGGCCCAGCTCCTTTACATCCAGTAACACATTCTCTAAGGACACTGGGAACACCAGAACCCTAGGTTGAGGACATAGGTAAGAACCAGCATTCCCAGTCCCTGCCCAGCCCATTTCACCTTGAGGGGAAAAGCTGTCTTTAAACAAAGTTTGTGGCCTTCACTTTCTAAGTCTTCTGCAATTTCATTCGCCTGAAGTGGCTCTCTAAAGTTACCGTGACTGCCAGGCCCTTCTTAGTCCTCGGCCTTCTTGACATCTCTGCAGCCCTGTACTCTGCTCAACACCCGCCCCCTCTGTTCTGAGCTGTCATGACCCTGCTCTTTCTGGGTTCTCCTTACACCTGTCTAACCCCCTCTCAGGTTCATCACCTATATTTCAAACTACAAATTTGTGACCCCAGACTCTGTCCTAGACCCTCTTCCCTTCTCTATGCTTTCACTCATGGGCTTCATCATCATCATCAACATGCAAATGACCCCCTAGTCTCCCTCCTGATTTCTAGCTTCTAGCTCTTTTACCTAAACTATAGCAATAGCTCCTCCCTCAAAGATAGAGGAAAAGGACACTTTGGTGGGTTTAGAACTGATTCCATAAGTAGGTCCCTCTTCTGTAACATTTTTAACAATGCTTTGGGTAAAGACAAGGATGCCATGTTTATCTACAGATGACATTGGGCTAGAAAGGACAAGTAACATGAGTCAGGACCCAAAAAGATCTCAGTGGCCTAGAACACTGGACCAAAACAAATAAGGCAAAATGTAATAGCCATAAATTATGGCAAAATCTTACAGTTGGGTTTTACAAAATCAAGTTCCCAAAAACAAGGAGGGAAAGGTTTTTAAATGGATTGACTATAAAACTCAAAATGAATCAACAGAGAGATAAAACAGCCCAAAAAAAGTCTCCATCTTCAGGCTACATAAAAGAAGAAGGGTGTCCTGAACAAGGCAAGAGATCAGCCTGCTGTACTCTGACTCCATCCGGAGTATCTGGGGCACTATATGATATTTAAAAAGGACATCGGCAAATTAGAGAGCAGCCAAAAGTTGTCTAAGTTGTTTGATGATGGGGCGTGAGATAATGCAATATAAAGATCTATTGATCTAAAAATCAGTAACTACAGAACTGTTTCCTGATTAACATACACATCTTTTACTTATTTTGCACAGACTTAGATGTGTACATGCTGTCTCCTCAGTAGTACCGTGTTTCCCCGATA
Source organism: Petaurus breviceps papuanus (assembly GCF_028583685.1). Lineage (NCBI taxonomy): Eukaryota > Metazoa > Chordata > Mammalia > Diprotodontia > Petauridae > Petaurus > Petaurus breviceps. The sequence goes on along the minus strand of NW_027185811.1, from coordinate 2,978,955 downwards.
ATAAGACACTGTCTTATTAATTTTTTTGGAAAGAAAAACACCAGAGGGCTTATTTTCAGGGGAGGGCTTATGTTGTCCTGCCTCAGCTCTCCTCCGCAGCACTGCTCTCAATGGCGCCAGCAAGCAAATCACTGGGGAAGAACAGGATGACGCGCTCACTGCTGCAGCTCTGATTGGATGCAGCTCGGAGCGCGGCGTGCGTTTCACCCGGGGGGGACGGGGATGGTGCATACAGAGGGTACCGTAATGTAGCATGTAGCGCAGGGGATCACCTTCACTACAGTAGCAATCTCAATAGGGCTTATTTTAGAGGAATCTTACACAGTAAGGGGAGGGCTTATTTTCGGGATAGGTCTTATTATCGGGGAAACACGGTATGTAAGCTCTTTGAGGACGAGGAATGTTTCATTTGTCTTTGTCTTTCTACCCCCAACTTCTAGTAGAGGGCCAGACACATGGCAGATATTGATGAAAATTTTGCTGACTAACTGAAGCATCTAGCCAGAGGAAGCAGTGAGGCATCAATACTGGGCTTTCCAGTATTCCATTCATCCTAGACACTGGCCTCTGCAGCCAAATCTGGGAACCACCATTTACTGGTCACCCTGAGAGCCAAACCACCAGGTTCTAAGTGGGAACAAGTCTACCTAATAAACAAGAAATTATATGGGGCAGTGACCTCATGTCCTGGTCCCACCTACATTCTTGTTTTGTTTTTGCTTTTTTGGAGGGCGGAAGGTAGGGCAATGGGGGATAAGTGACTTGCCCAAGATCACACGGCTAGTTTTTTGTGTGTGTTAAGTGTCTGAGGCTGGATTTGAACTCAGGTCCTTCTGACTCCAGGGCCAGCTCTATTCACTGAGCCACCTAGCCGCCCTCTCCCACCTACATTCTTCTTTTTTTTTTTTGTTTTAAAGCAATCAGGGTTAAGTAACTTGCTCAAGGTTACAGGGCCAGTTATTTCTGGGTGTGGTGCTAAGTATCGGAGCCGGTGTACTTACTCACTGAGGCCACCTGGCCGCCCCTCCCACCCACATTCTTAAAGAAGACCTCTCCTGAGGAGAGAATAGGATCATATCCTCAGAGATTTAGGTTTATTTTTCAATAAGAGAAGTGAGGCCAAGAGGTAGAATGACTTGTTCAGGGTCGTCAAGATGAAAAGTGGAAAAGGTAGGACATGTGCCCACACACTCTGACTCCAACCCTTGTGCCCCTTTCCAGGAGGGTCTGAGATAATTACCTCTGAGTGCAGCCCTGCCTACTCTTCTGTCCAAGTCCATCTGAACAGCAGGCGAGGAAAGACAGTTTTTAAAAATACCTTCCATTTGTAATAGCACCTGAAACGTTTCTAAAGTACTTTCACACATGTCATGAATCTACCAAGCCAGGCCTAAAGCAGCAAGGAGTAAAAGGGCAGTTCTTTTCTCTGTCCCCCACTCCACAAAGCTAGGAAGGGCTGGGCCAGGGCCCTGTTCCTGGAGGAAAGGCTCCCCCTCAGACAGCCCCAGCCATGGCCCCCACAAAAACTTTGAAGTAGTCAAAAGGAAAAGAAAAAAGAAAGAGAACAAAAGGAGCTACAAGTGCCCCCTGCTCCCCCTCCTCTTCACTTCCTGGGATTGTCCTGGGGCTGAGACAGCAGGGGAGGCGTCTGAGAGCTCCGAGGGCCCTGGGCTCAGGGAAGCCTGGTTCTTCTCACCTGCTGCAGCCTTCTCCACAAAGTGCAGCTCATGCCAGAAGCCAGCCAGTTCTGGGTATTTCTCCTTCACGGTCAATGCGATGAAGTGTAACAAGGTCAGCTTTCGGTCGGTTGATTTGGTGTCCAACAGCTAGGGGTGGAGATGAGATAGGGTTGACCTTGATGGTTTTGAGCACAGATGGGAGGGCACCCCCTGGAGCCTCCACCTACTCCAGCCCCATCCTTACCAGGTCCAGGCTCTGAAGCTTAAAGCCGTACACTGCACCCCTTTTGCTGCTGTTCATGTAGTTCCCCAGAGCAAGGATTATCTGCCAAGAAGCCACAGAGGAGATAGGAAGCCTTGCTCAAGTGGGCCTCTTCCTACTTGACCCACAGTGCCCTCAGGAACACCAGGTCCCACCTGCCCCTTGCCTATCAGCCTGTGGGCCTTAGCCTACCTCAAGCATCTGCTTCAGCCTCTGAGAAGACTTGACAGAGGCAGATGCTGCGATGATGGCATTGAGTTGCTGGAAGGAAGGACAGAGAAGCCGAGTTAACTGCAGGGCTAGAGGAAGGAGCCTGGGAGGGATGAGTGAGTGGACAGGTAGCAACAGGGTTTGGGGATGCTTCCTGGGGGATGAGAGCAGGAGGTGGTACCGGCGTGAGCATCTGCAGGTTGTCCTGGAAGTTGCCCAGGAAGGCCATGCCGGCCATGCGCTGGGTCAGTCGTTCCACCTTGCTGAAGAGCAGCATGAAACGGTCCTCAGCCGCCAGTTCTTCCAAGGGCTGCCGTTCCCGCTCATACTGCCGCAAGAGCTTCACCTCGGCCTCCGTTGGCAGGAAACGCATAAGACACTCCACAAAGTCCACTGGCAGCGTCTGTAAGTCAAACCTGATGCCAAAGAAGAGGAGGTGGCCTCAGGCCCCTTGGATCCACCCACCCTCTCAGGTGGAACTTCCATCCGTCCCACCCCTTGCTCCCATCACACTTCACTGTGCTGCCCATGGGGAGAGACCAGGCCCAGGCTGGCCCCACTGGGGCTCTCTGGGAGGCAGTGAATGCCCGAGGAGCTAGCTGAGGGGGAAAGGCTTCCTGGCATCCCTGCCCCCACCTGACTTAGCTCAGAAAGGATGTGGAAGAGAATCAATCAGCTCCCCAGGGAGGGGGGAGAGAGAGGGGAAAGGAGAAGAGACAAGGCAGTGTGGCGGCCTACGTATGGATTGCTCTGCAGATTTCCTCGGCCGAGCGGCCTGCCTTTCGTAGAGTTATCGCCAGGTTCTTGGCTCGATTGGCCTCCAGCAAAGTAACCTTGCTGGCTGCTTTTTGTGAGGTTTTGCTCTTGGAGCAGACAAGATCAAGAGCAGGACCCTGTGCCTTCGTCTTGAACAGTTCCTCAAACTTGTCCAGGTCCAGATCCTGGTAGAAACAAGGGAGATGTTATCTCCCCAAGGCACCGGCCCCACTACTGCCCTCCCAGGCCCCATTCCCAAACGATGACCATCTCCCAGCCCGATGGACGGATGCTTAGTATTTTGGGGTCAAGGCCCTGTCTCACTTCTAAGATCTTCTCATCATCAAGTTCACTGAAGACGGTGCCACTGATCTGGTTGGGCTTCAGTGCTGTCCAATTAAATACAGGCAGACGGAACTTGGTCTTGATTGGTTTCTTGATACGGATAGCTGCAATACATGAGAAGCAGTGAAAGTCACTGGAGAAATTCAAAGCCATTTTTAGATGGCCTGGCAGTTAGTGCTGGGTCTGGAGTCAGGAAGGCCCACACCCAAATTTGACACTTATTGTGTGGCCTTAGGTAAGTCATATAACCTCTGTTTGCCTTAATCCACTGGAGAAGGAAATGGCAAACCACTAGTGTCTTTGCCAAGAAAACCCCATGAACAGTATGGTCCAGGGCGTCAGAAAGAAATGGACATGAATGCACAGTAACAAAGCCATTTTTCCTGTTGCCCCCAATTCTAGCCCATGAAGAATCTATCTCCTTTCCTGTCCTACCACCAAAAGTCCTGATGGTTCTTACCTGACAGGCCCACAGTCAAGACCACAGAAGGAGCAGCTCCAGGGAGAGGTGGGGCAGGAGGACATTTTTCTGAGGGAAGAAAAGGAAGAAAAATAGAACAATGGGGAAAATGTCTTCTGGTCTTTCCCTACTCCATAGCTTCTAACTCAGTCATACCATGAGGGCCCTTTACTATTCTCTAATATTTCTAGATAAACAGACTCTATAGCAACCCTCAGCTAACCCACATTCTATTGATTCCCTCTAGGATAATGTGGAAGCTTTTCCTCATCTCTAGCTTAAATTCTCCCTTTCCTCTTTTTCTGCCCAGGGAGACATGAGTGGTAATGGTCAAGCTCTCTAATGACCTTAAAGACAACTCTCCACTCAGCTGTTTGGCCCTTTCCTCAGAGATCTATTATCTAATCTAGTCACCATTTTTGCAATGTCTACTTTGTTTGTTTAAAATAATAATGAATCCTTAGATGAATGAATAACAGATCCTCATACTGACTTAGGTTCCGCCTTAGGTACCCTCCTAAACAAAGGAACCCACCGAATCTCAAGGACACATTTACCTGGTAGTGGGGGTGCTGGAGGTGGAAGCGGTGGAGCTGGTGGCGGGGGCAGGGGCAGTGTCTCTTCCGGGGGTGAGAGTGGGACTACTAGGTCAAGGTCTGATGGGAACACACTCTCACTGAGTTCGGGAGGGCCCACCCTGGTGAGATCGCTGCCCACAGATTCCAAGGCCTGAGTATGTGGATCGAGGTGACACCTATGCTGAAAGGCTTCCTCCTTCTCCTTGATAAGCCTCCTAAGAGTGTGTACCTGATGATTCGTGTTTTCGTAGGTCTCCTGCACAGCAGACAGAGTTAATGAGGTGGGGAAAGGCAGAGCAGAGAGTGAGTAGAAGTTGCCCCTGGGACCTGCATTAGGGCAAGGGATACCCCAGTTCAGGGATTTTCTGCCTGAGAGGTTCTTAAACAGTCTCTATCAGGGTGCTCAGAGGAGCAAAGGTACTGAAATGGGAATAGGCGAGGCCTAGAGCAGAGTTAAGGGAGGTAAGGAGAACAAACATTACACTCTGAAAGAGTAGAATTGACTTTACAGCTTTATGAAAATTAACACAAACCGAGTCTGCATAAACACAGGCAGCAAAAGAGAAGAGACACATCCTGAAATGGAATAGCAAGGCCAGCTCCATCTATGACTCAGTGGCATCTATTCCCCCAGCTCATCAAACAGCTCTAGGTGCTGCCTACTGGAAAGCATCCTGAGCTGGGAGTCAGACAACTTGATAACTGAATTTCAACCCTGCTTCCACCCCTTCCTCATCACGTGAAAGTGCACTCTGTGCCTTGACTGCCAACTGGAGGGTGGTTTTATTTCCCTCAGGGGGAAAAAGAAAAATAAAAGGATTCAAAAGCTCTTTGGAAGTAAAAGGGTCACCAACATGCACAAAGATTCCTGGGTCCTTCTGACTACCCTCTACACTAATCCCCAATACCTTGACATTCTCTAGCTCCTTCTCTCGCTGGAGCAACTGCTTCTCCAGCTCTGCCACACGCATCATGTTTTCATTTTCGAGATCCAGCAACTTCTCAGATAACTAAAGGAGAAAAAAAAAGGAGACTCAACTGACTCCTGCAGCTCTGGGGATTCAAAGGAACCTGAATGTAAAAACACTAGCCCATAAGCCTCTGTCATCCCCAAGATAAAACTGAGTTCCAATCCTGAATCTGAACTCAGTGCCAAGCATCGTTCACTCCCCCAAAACACAATCACGTGAGAAAAATCTCCCCAGGGCTGAAGTTCTTGGGTTTCCCAAAGGATCTCCCTCCATGGCCAAAAGCCCTGACACAACTGTGTGGGCGATCTTGGCATGACTGGTCATCTGCTGACCAGCAAATGGGAGCTGAGCACCCAAACAGACCCGAGGGCTGCTTCATTTCCATCACGGAGGTCGCTGGTTGTGGTCAGCTCCAGGACACAGCTGATCTCAGTTTTTTCTAGTGTAGAAGGTGTCTGAGAGAGACCAGACTGTTCCTGGAGCTGCCCCCAGGGAGCTCGGTTTCCAATCCAAGATGGCTGTTGGAAACACTTTACTCCAAAACTACTAAAGTCCAGGCCTCTCTCCACTTTGTCTCAGGCAGTCAAAGAGGACGGCACTCACTTGGGAGATGTGCTCCTCCAGCTCCTCCACCTTCTCCAGGGCCACATTCTTGGTTTCAGCATCCTCCAGCAGGCCCCCAACATCGAATACGTTATCTAGGTATGCCTGAATCTGCACCTGTAACTTCTCGCTCTCTGTATGCCTCGACTTCTGGGGAAGAAATAGGAAATATGGGACACAGAGCTAGGCATGTAGTGGAAAAATGGCAAGGAGAGTCCAGAAGCTGTCCTAAATGGAATAATAGGTGTTTGGAATAGAGAGACAAATGGGAAAGGACTACTATTCCTGGCTGGATGTCAAGGAATCTTGGTCAAGAAGAATCAGGATTTAGAAAAAGACATAAGATTTGGCAACTGAGAGATAACACTTGGTAACTTTAGAGTTTCAGTTGAGGGATGAAGTTGGAAATCAAATTTCAGAGGATTTAGAAGAAAAGTGAGGGGAAAGGAAATGGAAGCAAGGAGTGTAAATACCTTTCCAAGGAGGCTGGCTGAGAAAAAAAGGATACAGGATAACAGCTTATATAGATATGATAAGGTCTAGTGATATTTATTTTTAATTTTTATTATTATTATTTTTGGGGAGGAAGGAAAGGAGGGCAATTGGGGCTAAGTGACTTGCTCAAGGTCACTGAGGTTGCATTTGAACTCGGGTCCTCCTGACTACAGAGCTGGAGCTCATTCACTGCACCACACAGCCACTCCCTAGTATGTTTTTTTAAGGATGGGGAAGCCTTGGGCATGTTTGTTGGCAGCAAGAAAGAAACTAGTCAATAGGTAGAAAATGAAGATTATAGAGAGGGAGCTAATTGTGGAGGCTATCTGCTGGAAAAGATAGGAGGGGATGGAATTAAGGGTGCATCATAGAAGGGTTCATCATGTCGAAAAGAAGTCCCACCTATTAATCAGAAACGGGAATAAAGAGAATAGTGCAGGATAATATCAAGGAGTTGTGAGGTGTGCTCATGGCAAATAGCTTCCATTTTTTCTACAAAGTATGAGGCAAGATCTTTTATTTGACAAGAGTTGGAGAAGGTGAGGTGTGGGAAGTTTGTTCCTCGGATTCAATACTCCATCTCCTCTCTCCATACCTGTGACTTGGCTATCCTCCATTCCTGGAACGCTCTGCAGACCTTTACTGGTCTACGCAGCTGGAGTGCCTTCCTCTCTCTTTGATTACCTCCTATCTATTCTGAATGTATCTAGTTTATACCCAGTTATTTACCGTAACTAGATCATACCTAGTTACTTACACATCTTCTCCCTCATTGGTACATGAGCTCCATGAGGGCAGACTGCCCATTTTATGCCTTCTATGTGCCAAGCACTGTGAAATGCTTTTTGACTGACTGAGAGAGGACAAAGTTTACAACAGTGAGTGATATAAGAAATCAATGAAGGAAGAGAATTGGAAACAGCCTCGTTGAGATTAGAGGACAAATTATAAGTGGGTTCAGTTAGCATCACTGAATGACTCTCTCCAGCTCTCTTCAGTAGCACATGAGAAAAAGCAGAATAAGGTGTGGTAAAGCATATGCATCAAGAGGGGACAGGAACCTCCAACAACACTTAGCACCCACCCAGAAACACCTGGCCGTGTAACCTTGAGCAAGTTACTTAACCCCAATTGCTTTAAAAAAAAAAGAGGGGACAGAAACAACAGATTTGAGAGTACAGGACAGAGCAGAAATGAATTTGTTCAAGGATCAAGGATGGGGCAAGAGTTTTCCCAAAAGCAAAGATGATGGCCTGGGAAAATCCTGAGGGGTGGAGAGAGTAGAGGTCACCATGAAGGTGACAAACAGGACTGGGCAGAATAAGGCCCCAGTAGAAAAGTAATAATGTGGCTATGACTGGATAAGGGTATTTCAGATCATGGAACTGGAACATTTGTAGGTGATGGCCAGATCAGACGTATAACCATCCCTGTGTAGGACAGAAGCAAAGGGAGAGAACATGGGAGTTGAGCAGACCGAGGTGCCGAAGGAAATATTAACATTTACGTTGAAGTTCCTTAGGAGAGTGAGAGGAGAGAAAGGCTATGAGCCACACTGAACTGAGAAAAAAATGAAAATGTCTTAGGGGGGTGCTGGATAAGCAGCAGGATCTGTGCTGGGTGATTAATTTGGATAGAGTGAACTTCAAAGGAGGAGAGGTTGGTGAGGAATGGCAACAGAAAAGCAACAATGAACAAGGAGTATTATAATTCCTCCTCTGTGGTCCACTCAATCAGACACCGTGAGAGAAGATGTAACCAATACTGAAAAAAAAAAATGGCCAGCAGGCCGTATCACTGGGGATAGCCGGGTCTCTGTGACTGGAAGATGCAAGAAGCATGAGAGGAAGGGAGGGGAGAAGAGAAATTCGTTAATTAGGAAAGGCCTCATATAATCTGGTTCTCAAGAACTCACCTGCCAGGGCTGTGGCAAAGGTCAAAAGGGGTAATATTTGTAGAACACTTAGCACAGTTCCTGGCACATAGCAGGAACTTAAGAAGGGCTTGTTTCAGGAGGACTTCAGAAAATCCTGGAAAGACTTCTATGAACTGCTGCTGAGTGAAGTGAGCAGAACCAGGAGAACACTGTTCACAGAAACAGCCACAGTACGTGGCAACTGATTTTAATAGACTTAGCCCTTCTCAGAAATACAAGGACCTAAAACAATTCCGAAGGACTCATGATGGAAAATGCTATCCACATCCAGAGAAAGAACTATGGAGTCGGAATGCAGAGTAAAGCAGACTATTTTCTTTTTTGTTTTGTTTTATGAAGTGAATGTTGAAAACTAAAAAATTTTTTTTAGAAATGCTTGTTTCCTTCTTTTTTTCCTTCCCCATCCCTAAAAACTCAGGTCAGACCAAAGAACTATATGAGTGGAGAACCTTTTATAGCAAATTGATGCAAAGTCTCAAGCTATGCACAGTGTCAGTCAAAGAACTAACCCCTCAAGACTCAGTGAGAAAAACAATGAGAAGAAGGCTAGCCAGAAGGGATGTTTTAGAGTAGGCTCCACAAGGCTCACCTGCAGGAACTCCTCCAGCCCAAGCTTGGTGAACTCATACTGCAGATGGACTCGGAAATTCATATCTTCCACTGAATGTACCACAATGTTGATAAACTGCATGCAGGCCACCTGGAGAAGGGGGAAAAGAGACCAAATGAAGAAGAAAATCAGAGAAACAAAGCAGAGAATCCAAGAAGGAGAGGAGGAAGCATGTAACCATTTTATGGTTCATATTAATTTCATTTTAGTATGTTTATATCTTAACAGAGGCCATTTTTCCGCATCTGTAAAATAGGAATTAAAGCACCCTTCTCCCAGGGTTTTTGTGAAAATCAAATGAGATTATGTTTGTAAAGCACTTTACAAAGCTTAGAGAACTGAATAGATGCTAGCTGTCATCACCATCAGAGGGAAAAGAAATTCCCTGGACACATGACAGATGTCCACTAAGAGCTGCCACACTGCTTTTTGCAGGGGAGGAACAAAGCATGGCTGACAGTTCAGTCTCTCCTCATTCCTCTTTCTTCAAGGAAAATGTTCAGAAGACGACAGAAGCTGAAAGGGAGGGATGCACGATGGGGAGGGGTCATAGAGAAGAGGAGGTTCATTTGAGTTAAGTAAAAGGAACACTGGTGAGAGAGGTCTAGAGAAGTGAAGACAACTGATGGGATTAGTAGGCCTAAAAAATGAAAGAACATGAGAAGGACAAATGGTCAAAACAGTGGGAAAGAAGATGACATTTAGAGCTGCTTGGAAAGTGATATGTAAAATAGGGCCCAAATGTCCTCTACTCTGTATTTCACTTTATATTATGGGAATCTGGGTCAGAGAATATAAATGAATGAGTAGGAATGAAGTGAAAACTACTCCGATGAGAGCAGGACCACAGAAGACAAGGCTGCTGAAACAGAGGAAGAGACAGAGCTGGGAGAGCTTGGTCATGTTATCCTTAGGTTTCTGAAAGCAAAATGGAGTAGGCAATCTGCAAGCTCCCACTGAGGTCACACTGTGTTGAGTGCTACACTAAGTGCTGCAAGAGGAATTTATAAAAATATAAGACAGTCTCAACCCTTCCAAATGTTTACAAACCTACAGGAATATGCTACCTGCATACGATGGCCCTCCCCAGAAAGCTCAGCTCTGCCTGACCCAGGTTCAGGTTCTCACCATGAAATCGATATTGCTGTCCTCATTACGGAAGTACTCCATCAGCTTCTCAAAGCGACAGAGCTCTTTGCACACCTGCATGAAACAAACACAGCCTCAGTGCAAGGATTCACCCACTGTGGCACTCAAGCACATTACCTGGCTCAAGAGAAGCAGGCCCCAGAAACAGGGGCTGAAAGGGATTCTCTCTGAAATGGGCAATTCTGAGGGGAAACAGTTTAGGTGACAAAAGACAACTCTGGATCAGGAAACCTGAGGTCAAAATGTTTGCTCTCTTACTTCATCTTCCCTGGACATACAAGCTTTGATCCACCTTCCCAGGGCAGCCCACATCAGCTAGTCATGAACTTCTCTGACAAGGCCTGGGAAAGGCTGGCTTACAAAAGAGGCAAGACCCAAGTTAGCTTCTCTGTTCTACTCAAGGGCAAGGCCCATTTTCTAGGTGGCAGCTGATGCTTAGACAAGAACTCCAACAGTCAAATGATCCCCATATTCTATAGGGTGATGCCCAGTTATTCTCTGTCCCTTTTACCATCCCAGTTACCATCATTCACCCACAGGCAGAAGCAGAAGGCTGACCTCTTTGAAGTTGTCAAAGGCAGCAAGAATGATCTCATGGCCTCCCCTCACTAAGCACACAGCGGCTAGCAGCTCCAGAACAAGGGCTTTGGTCCTGGGGGCAAGAAATAGACGTGCACAGGTCTTAACTCCCCTACCTTTGGCCCTCCCTATCAAAGGCTCATTTTAACCAGTAGCAATTCAGAGCAGGGGAACCCAGAGGCAGTGAGTTGTTGGAAAGCAGCAGGCCAGAAAGGCCAGCTTTTTCACACTAAGCTACTGTAGAACAAGGGAAAATGGGACCCCAGTTTTTCCCAAGCATGGAAAGAAGTTCCTCCAAATCAGTCACTGATCTTTGGTGAGGTCATACCGTGTTTCCCCGATAATAAGACACTGTCTATTATTTTTTTGGACAGAAAAACACCAGAGGGCTTATTTTCAGGGGAGGGCTTATTTTAATGAACATTGACAGCAATTTTAATAAACAGGTAAATGTGAACAAAAAAATGTACCTTGATTCAATAAGCAAATCACTGGGGAAGAACAGGATGACGCGCTCACTGCTGCAGCTCTGATTGGATGCAGCTCGGAGCGTGGCGTGCGTTTCACCGGGGGGGGGAGGGACAGTGCATACAGAGGGTACCATAATGTAGCGTGTAGCGCAGGGGATCACCTTCACTACAGTAGCAATCTCAATAGGGCTTATTTTCGGGGGAGGGCTTATTTTAGAGGAATCTTACACAGTAAGGGGAGGGCTTATTTTTGGGATAGGTCTTATTATCAGGGAAACACGGTAGTAGCCACAAAACAGAGCTCCTTGTTAGATATACAGTTAGGTATACAGGGCTCTACAACTTTGGACTGGCAAGGGCTCTCACCTGGGGTTCTTGTTATTGAGACTCAGGGCAATCTCATTGACAGCATGGGGGTGGGACATGACCAGGTTGAATCCATACTGCAAGAAAAAAGAACAGAAGGATGAGTAGACCATGAAGGGAATGCTCAGCCAGGAGCAAGGTGGAAAATGATCTCTGCTACTTTCCTTCCATTCTATATGAAGAAGGATCTAAAGCTATAGTCAAATGTAGAGTTTTATCAGGTAGGAAAGGGGTGGTTCACTGAGGGTGTGCACAGAGCAATGCATTTTGGGGAGATCATCCCTCTCGGCACCCATCCAGGCCTTTCCAAATGACTAAGGAAAGAAGGGGATTCAAAGGAGAATTTTGGTTTGACAAATTCTACCCACTGAAGTAGAGCAAGCTCTGGTCCCCTGCCCCAAGGGGTATCCCAAGGCCAGGCAGATTAGAGCCTCCTTCTCAGTACCTGGTAGTTCATAATAGCCCTGAGGCAGAGGATGCAGACATGGACATCATCCTTTTGGCTCACAAGGCGGGAGTTCTTCAGGGCCCTTCTCCCAGGAAGTGTGCTGTACCTGGGGAGGAGAGGAGGCTTTACAAAATAGCAGAACTGGAAAATTGGAAAGGACCTCGGCAGCCATACTGCAATTTAACTCATACACAAAAGGAAACCCCACTATAATATACTTGATCAACAAGTGGTTGTCCAGTCTCTTCCAGAGGATCACTAAGGATATGCAGGAACTCCCCCTGCCCCCAGTGTCTCAAGGCAGCCCATTCCATGTTTTTATTGCTTTAATTGTTAGGAAATGCTTCCTGTAATCAAACCTATCTTTACTCCTTTGCAACTTATGCCCAGTGCCCCTGGTTGTACCTTCTGGAGCCAAACAGAGCAAGTCTAGGTGATGTTCCAGAACTTCAAACTACAACAGTAACAGCAGGCTAATCTTGCAGGCCATACGTGAACGAGGCAACTGACTCCTCTTCACTTTCACCTTCCAATCTCTCCCTAGCAGCTGACTATCCTAACTGCCCAACCTAGAGTCTAGGCCCAGCTACTAGTCCATGGGACATCAATTCCTAAACACTTCTTAAACAGCCATCTCTGAAAAGTTGAGAGGGCTCAAGTCCTGAGACAGCTTCCACTGCGTGTTATGTATGGAATAATCCTATTTCTCAGTTTATTACTTTCTCAATCCCAATGACTAATTTGCTTAACCTAGTGAGATTAGCTTCCCAGAACTTAATCTAAAGGGAAACCCACCATTACCACACATTCTACACAGCTTTTAGGGTTTGAATTTCCTGCTGACCACCCCAAGTCCAATATCTCAGGAAAGACACCAACTAGAGGTACCAGAGGCAGGCATCCCAGTGATACCCATCCGGGCCTGTATTTTCTAGGTGTCCATATACCTCCTTAGTAAGCACTAAGCCACAGGGTCAGAAACCCAATATCTTACAGGGTATTCCATAAAAAAATTGACAACATATATAGCATCTTTCAGGGAAAGACTCAGGAGGCCTAGGTGCATAGTTGGGATAATGGAACATGGAGAGCAATCCCCCCAAAACACAGGAGAGCAGTATGGGCACAAGATGAGTAGAATCCATGGAAAAGAGAAACACAGGAAACCAAGGCAAGGAATCACTGGGTTAAAAGGGATTTTGAATTGTCATTTATGCCATTCTCTCTCTAAATGTGATGGCTCTTCAAAACATCCCAGACACAGAAGTATAATATAGTATTTTGGGGAGAAAAGTTCCTCAAAGAGGAAGGAAAAAAATCAAGGAAGGAGAGAAGTTAAAGGAAGGTTGGTTGGTCTTATAGAAGCTTATGGAGTATAAAAACATTCAGAGAAGCCAACAGAGAACAGAATGAAGGACATATGCTAGCCAAAAGAAGAAAAACACCAAACAGAAAGGGGCCCTGAACTCACAAGTATATCTGAAAAAGAACTAGTATGGAAGATGGATTTCTCCCTGGGTAAGAGAACTATGAAAGGATCAAAAAAAAAAAAGTTTAAGGAAAGAAACAACTTTCCAGGGATGAAGTGAGAGGGGAGAAGAATTCCAGAAAAGGGAGGGCACAGTCATAGGAACAAGTACTTACCCAAGACAAAACTGCTAGGCAGAGCCAGGGGGACAGAGAGAGCACAAACCAGAGGACAGACTGTCAGGCAGAGGGAAAGAGAGCCGAGCCCTGGAAGCAGAGATGGAGAGAGAAAAGGGAGGGCCATGAGTGCTCACTGCTACCACCGAGCTCGAAGGGGAGAGGAAGAGGAGGATGAGCAGGAGCAGGAGGAGGAAGAGGAAAGCAGGCTGGTACGCACAGCAAGACCTATACATACCGTAGCACAGACTGGCGTGCAGAGCGAGCGAGACTGTTGGCAAAAGGAGCCGACAGGGCACTGGGCTGCTGCTGCAGATCCTCGATAGACCTGCTCCAGGATCGCAGCTTCTCAAAAGCACCTTCGTCACTGCTTTCCAGACCCTCAAAATCAAACCTGGAGCATGGAAAGACACACACCAGATACACATAGGCACGCACACAGAGAAGAGACTCAGACAAGGCTCCTGGAGACAGCCTCAATGACTTGTGTCTCCCTAGCAACAAGGAGCAAAGGCCAGGAGAGCAGAGAGCAGCACACAGGCTGAGGAGAGCAGAGGTAATTCAGACAGGGAGACAGCATCAAGGCGTACAAACAGTGGAGGTCAAATCTTGGCTCTTCTCCTCATTACCTGTTGGGCAAGTCACCCTACCTTTCTGAGCCTCAGTTTCCTCATCTGTAAAATGAGAAGCATGAACTATCTGGCCTCTGACATCCATTTTTGTTCTAATCAAAAGCTATGACCCTATGGTGAAATCAACCGCCTTGGTGGGGAATGGGAGCACCAGGCATGACCATGGCCCCACAGTTCCTGGGGGATCTGGCCTATGGGCATAGCAGGTGATGGGGACACCATGTGTCCACAGGGCAAATGAAGAGCTCGGAGCTGCTGTCCATACCTCTAGGGGCTAAAATTCCTCAGGGTAATCACAACTGACAGTCACATGGCTGAACCTCTATGTGGGAGAGAGGATTTTGCCTGGCAATATGGTCACAGTGGGGCAGCTAGGTGGCACAGTGGATAGAGTGCCAGCCTAGAATCAGGAAGGACCTCAGGTCAAATCTGGCCTCAGACTGTCATACATCTATGTATGTGACCCTGAGTAAGTCATTTAACCCTGTGTGCCTCAGTTTCCTCATCTGTAAAATGAGCTGGAGAAGGAAATGGTAAACCACTCCAGTATCTCTGCCAAGAAAACCCCAAATGGGTCACGAAAAGGCAGACACGATAGAAAAGTGACTGAATAACAACAACAAATCACAATATGGTCAGCTATAAGGGAATTCTTTCTCTCGAGGAACTTAGAATCTAGCTGGGCAAATGCCAATGGTCAAAACAAAAGTTAGAGACTTCAGGGACTGGAGTGCCTAAGACACAGCCGTCTTCTAAAGTTTTGACAGTCAAGTAAATTGGGTCTGGGCTTCTCTGAATACTGAAATGTCCACAGGGGAAGAGGGCAGCCACTAGCCTGAAAACTGCTGACAAGTGTTTTGTTAAGCAGATTAGGTTCTTTTTTTTTTTTTTAAAGAGTGAGTGGCAGGACAGCTAGGTAACAGTGAATAGAGCACTGGCCCTGGAGTCAGGAAGACTTGAGTTCAAATCTGGCCTCAGACACTGAACACTTACTAGTCGTATGACCTTGGGCAAGTCATTTAACCCTAAATGCCCTGCCTTCCCCACTCCAAAAAGTGAAAAAAAAAGTGAGTGGGAAAAGGATAGGTTGAAGGGATGACACAGGAGGAACACTGGAAAATACACCCCTAACGCTGATCACACTTTTGGGGATGGACTGCATACAAAATAAAGGACTACGTAAAGGGTTCTGCCCAGGACCAAGCTGACAAAAGAAGAACTTCAGAAGCCACAACTTCTCTTGGCCTAGGGCTCCTCATCAGTAAGATGGGAGCACTAATAGTGCCTGCCTCACAAAGATCAAATGAGGGAACATCAACAGCACTTGGCAAACTTGAAAGTACTACCAGAAATCCAGTAATCATCATCATTTTTATTAGTTATCTCTTGGTGACCAGGTAGGTTTTCACTTCTTAGATAGAGCTGTCAATGTATATTCAACACTGTCTTCCATTCAGACTATCAGATTCAGGCCCTTCTCTACCTCTGAAAGGAACAGAGAGGAGGAAAAACAAGCAACTTTCCTCCCTCGGTCACAATGTTCCTACAGCCACCTTGAAAAGAAGGATTCCTAATGTTGGCCGTAATTAATTACAAGCTTCCTTTCATTTCAATCAGAGGTACTTCTAGCCCCCTCTAAAGACTGTTCCGAGGATCTCTGAAGTCCTTGGACTTCAAGTCATCAATCACTTCAGAAAGAAACAAGTCGTATACTCAGTTACTTCAATAGAAACAAAGGTTACTTACCTGTATATAGGCTTAGTTTTCTGAATGTGTATTCTATAGTCTAATTTCTATGAGGACTCTTAGGATCTGAATTGGCTAGGAGAGTTTCTCCAGTAATAGCATTCCTCCTCCCACTAAAAAAAACCCCCAAAACTTAACCACAAAAGCATTTCTCCATCTACTCTATCTCTAGGTCCAGAGGTCACCTCCTGTTTAAGTCAAAGAGGGAAACCGAGATCAGGTTGTGATTGCTTACTCCCTCTACTTTTCTCAACCCTACCTTCAATACTGTACTCACATGACAGAACATTGTGCAAAAGACAGGTAATCGACCAGCACATCCAGCCCTTTGTTCTCATCACTCAGAAACTCTCGGACCCACCTGCAGACAGGAAATGCAGACACTCAGCATTGTTCTTCTTCATAAAGCTGGTACACTGTGAGGGTGGAGTAGGGAACATCAGTGACAACAGAGAAGACCCTCTCAAAGGTCTCCCTGGAGTCACGACACAAGTGTGAAAGACTGCCCCTGGAACCGGTGAAAGAACCAGCCCATTTCCCAAAAGTCTTCTACAGCCAATGATGTCAAACTCAAAAAAAAAACCAGGGACCACTAAAAGGATCCCTGCTGGCTGCATACCCACTTAGAAAACCACATATTTATTTGGTTAAATATTACATTAATTACATTTTAATCTGGCTCAGGTCATACTCAGACACTCATGCTATAGACTGCTGCTTTCTCCTGGCCAGGGATGGACAACAACACAGAAACCTGAATTAAGGACATTTACTAGTCACAGCAACCCAGAGGGATCAGCCAGGGTGAAGGGGTGGTTTCTGGTATGATGAAGGTTTCTAATAGCCAAGGCCTTAAGAGGTAGCGCTATCTTACTAGTCCTAAGACCTACTTAACGTCCTGGAAATGGGAGAATCTATTCTCCCTATCTCTGGGCTTAGGACATAATACCTTAAATGCCTAATCATGGCCACAAACTAACAACTCTGTAATAATCTGATGATATCAATAAAGCATCAGTGTCCCCTTGGCTATTCTACTTTTTTTAATCCTAAAATATGTCACTAAGAGGCATTACCTTCAAAGTTAGGAGCCCTGGACACACCTAAGTTGTGTGACAGACTCACTCCTACACAGTGGACACATTAAGCTCCCTAATATCTGGGGTTTTCTGTTCATTCAGGATGTATGCAACTTTCTGTCAGCTCCGGCAGGATAATCCCTATCAAACTTCCTCTCTGGTGGGAAGGCTGGGGTGGGGGAGACAGGTTGGACACTAGGCACCATTACGGCAGGCCACACCCTTCATGCTACAAAAAGCAGGCTCTGGCCCAGAAAGCCAGGCCTGGGGGAGATTTGGCAGCAGGCTCAGGCTGAAGCTGACACTGGAGCTGCCTCAAGTTAGCTTCCTCTCCCGGGGGCTGACAGGCCTCCCATTTCCTGTCTGTCTGCTCTCCAGCTCCCCACCCCCATCTCATTTCCTGTCTGAAGCCACAGCGCTATTTTCAGGCTCTTGACATGTTGAGAAGAGGTTAAAGGCCACCCAAGCAAGGCAGAGAAACCCATGCACACAGTAAGCATGGAACAAAGTGAGAGAGGCTCAGAAATGCCATTTTCTGTCCCTTGGGGTGCCCTCCCCAAGGCGTGAAGTGCTCTCTTGCAGTCCAACTCAGATGCTTCTCCTGCCATGCCTTTGATGCAGGGTACTGACAACTAGGTTTCTCTTCTTCCCACCTCTGAGTTTTGTCTTCTTTGAGATAACCTCACACTTTCCTAGGCCAAGACCCCAGAAGGATAAAATGGAATCACAGGCCAGACTCTCAAAAGGCTAGTTAGGGAGCCAAAAGCTTGTCCCTGGATTTCCATTTCTCTGGGCACAAACCATTCCGGGTCCTGTCCTTTCCAGGGACCTTCCATGGTATAATGGCAAGATTACCAGATTTGAAGTCCAAAGTTATATTTTTCATATAACTAGGTATTCTAATCAGTTCTTTCAGCAGCTTTAATTTTATTCCTAAAATGTTCTAATGCTTGAAATTTCATTTTGCAAGTTTTTTCTTAACTTCTTAGAACATTTCTTAGACTTCACCTTGAGAATGGTTAATAAAAAGATCAACAATTTGACATAGCATCACTCCTCCATTCCACCTCAACTATACACAAAGATGGTCATATCCTTGATCTTCCCAGCACCCACAAATCTATCACCTCCATGTTCAAGAATTTTGAAACACCCTTATCCAACAAGAAACTTTCCCTCTGCCTTCCCTCACAAAACCCTATGTACTGGGACCTTTAATCCCTTGACCCCTCAATTCTCTCCCAGGCCATCTCCCCTGCACTAGCTGATTTCTCCTCTTTTCCCCATCTTGACCTCTTGGTGAACCAATTCTACTCTATACTGTCCTCCTTTCATGAATTCCTTGCCCCTTTGTCACTTCATTGATTATACCCAGCCAAGCCTCAGCCTTGGATTATTCCCCCTATTTGGCACCTTTGATCCTAAGTATGTGATCACTCAGTGATGGTGAAGAAAATCATGTAACCGTTCTGACTGGGTCCACTACAAATTTATGTTACATATACTCAAGTGGGCCCTCACTGCTACTAGGTAATCCTACTATACCTCTTTTATCAACTCACTATCCCACTCTCCACAGTAGCTCTTCTAAACCTTTTCATCCCTCTTTAAACCTCTCATGTCTCCTCCTCCCCTCACTCTCTCAGCTAAGAACCTTGATTTATATTTTATAGAAAAAAAATCAAGACCATTTGCTGTGTACTCCCTCTTCTTCCTCCTTCCTCGACTCCTATCACTCACATCCCTTCTGCCACTCTTCCCTTCATTACCCGTGTCTGATGAGATATCCTCATTCTTTACCAAGGCTAACCCTGATTCCTCCAACAGACTGCCCCCTCTGTTATCCGCACTACATCTATCACTTATTTTCAATTGCTCCCCCTCTCTCATTTCCTACTGCTTTCAAACATACCCATGTCTCCCTCATCTTCAAAAAGCCCTCACTTGAGCCTTCTTTCTCTCCCCTCCTCCCCCCCACCCACCCATAACTATCATCCTTTATCTCTTCTGCCCTTTGAGGCTAAATTCCTTGAAAAGGTATATAATAGGTGCCTCCACTTTCTTTCTGATGTCTGCATTATACCAAAACTATCCAAAGATACCAATGATGTCTTAATTTCCAAATCCAATGACCTTTGCTCAATCCTCATTCTCCTTGACCTCTCCACAACCTTTGACATTTTGATAATCCTCTCCTTCTCTCTAGGCTCCCAGGACATTTTCTCCTGGTTCTCCTTTTATTTACCTGACAACCCCTTCTCTGTCTCCTTTCCTGGTTCTTCATCCAAGTCAAACCCTCTAACTGTAGTTCTCCTGAAGAATTCTTCTGTTGGGGATCCTCTTCTCTTCTCCCTCTATGTGACTTCACTTGGTGATCCTGTCAGCTCCCCTGGATTTAACTGCCCTCTTTATGCCGATGATTCTCAAATCTACCTATTCTTCCTCAATTTCTCCAATGACCTCCTATCTCACATCCCCAAAAAACAATTTGAACTAAATGTTTAATAGCCTTCTTAAACTCACCATGTCAAAAACAGAACTCATTAAACTTCCCCCTAAGCCCTCCCCACCTCACACCACCTATCACTGTAGAGGGCAACACCAATCTCCCAGTCCCCAGGCTCTCACAACCTGGCAGTCATCCTGGATTCCTCACTATTTCTCACCTCCCATATCCAATCTGTTGCTAATGTTTGTCCATTTCCCCTTTTCAACATCTCTCAAATAAGCCCCCTCTCTAACACTGCCACCATGCCAGTGTAGGCCCACAATTGCCTCACTAACAGACTATTACAAAAGCCAGCAGGTGGGTCGGCCTGCCTCAAGTTCAATGTTCATTCAGCCACTATAAAGTGTTTTTCCTAAAGTGCAGATCTGATCATGTCACCCTCACCCCTATAGTCAATAAACTCTAGTGGCTACCTACCACCTCTAGGATTAAATATAAAATCCTCCACTCAGCATTCAAAGCACTCCCGCCTCTCCAGTCCTTCTATAGCTTACTCTCCACCTGATACTCTTCCACCCTGGCCCCCTGGCTGCTCCATGAACAAGACACTCCATCTCTTGGCATTTTCCCTGGCTGTCCCATGCCTGGAACGCTCTTTCCTCCACTCTACTGACTTCCCTGGCTTCCTTTAAATCCCAACTAAAATCCCATCTCCTATAGGAAGCCTTCCCCAACCCCTCTTAATTCTAAATGCCTTCCCTCAATTATTTCCTTGTTTGTTATATTTATAATAAAATATATTTATATATATTTGTTTGCCTGTTGTCTCCCGCATCAGACTGTAAACTCCTTGAGGACAGGGATTCTGGATCCTTAGGCTTTGCACAATGCCTAGTTCACAGTAGGAACTTAATAAATGTTTACTGATTGACTGATTCATCTGTCATCACATGCATCTTCTACATTTTGAGGATGTTTTCTTTTTCACTTCAATTTCTTCCTTCAGTTCTATGAATCATCCCTGGCAGGGGAAGGACCAGTATATCAAGTGTCTCTATGCTCAGCCTC
>NW_027185811.1:2952053-2958410 GCF_028583685.1 Petaurus breviceps papuanus | reverse complement strand
GGAAGATAATACATAAGGGAGAGCCGGGCTAGAAAGGGGGAAAGAGAGTTCCATAGCACACACTCCACTGTACAGTTTACAAATGTCTGGAAAATGGGGTGACAGTCTAGTTCTGGGCTAAATCAGATGGAAATTAACCTACAGGAGCCCAGATCCCTAAAAGCAGAGTCTACATCCCGGTGCTAGGAGAAGAAACAGGGTCATGGTTTGGAAAAAGGGCTCCAGTATCAGAGCCCAGTGCCCAGAGGCTATTATCCTGTGGATCATATGGTCCCTTCCACCAACTCCTGGCAAATACGGAGTTCAGAAGGCAAGCAGAGGATTCACAAGGTGTAAAAAGTCATTCTGCTATAGCTATGGCTCCTCTCTAGCCAGGAAGGTTATTAGATAGAAGAAATTGGGGGGGGGGGGGGAGAGAGACCACTTACTACTCTACGACATTTCTTTCTTGTGCATTTGACTATACTAGGAATTTCATAAGAACTACAGGTGAAGCCCTGGACAGGGAAGAACTCTTTGAAATAATGCAGGCAGTGCCAAGTGGATTAGTTCTCTGAGGATTTGACAGGATGAGCATGGGGGGGCTCAGGTCTGTGAAAGTTGTCTGCATATGTTCCAGTGATTAGGCCCAATCAGAAACATCAACATCAAGGCCCTTCTCTTTTCACTGCCTGGGTCCTTCCTCCTACCTAACATTAAAAAATTCACCAAATAAAGATCCCCAATTTCCCAAAAGCTGTTTTTAATATTTGGTTTGACAGTGTGAGTGGGACAGCAGCCACCAAGGGCAGGAATGTCTCTGGTGGTCTTTCCTGTTACTGCTACAGCTGACTTTCTACAGGTATCCTGCCTGCTTCCTACCCTCTCTTGCCAAGAACTGTGGGCAAAGTTAGCCACCCAGACATATACGTAGTGTGGATAAATGAGAGGATGGCTACCTGCCAACATTCAGCTTGGACAAGAAGCAAAAAGGCATCTGACATCACTGGGCTTTGTTCTCTGCTCTTTCCATTGCTACTCACAGGAAGTCAGGGAATACAGAACTGGCAATAGTCTTACTCTGGTCTCCCCTTAGGCCCCAAAGTGTGCCCCTTCTCCCCACATATTTGAAGGAAAGCCCAGAATAATCTGAGGCTTGTTACAAATGCTAAGGATAATAGAAATGATTCCTAGCTTTGTTGGAGGGTAAAGAAAAACGAGCATTCAAAGAAGGAATAAATTGGTTGTTCAGGATGAATAGGATGATCACAGTGTATAAAACTGACAAGGAGGTGACCTGGATGATGGAGGATCTCATATGTGAGGATCTGGTGAAAGAGCTGTAGATGACTAGTCTGGGGAAGATAAGGTTTGAGGGCTGTGGGACCTTTCGCCCATCTTCAGCATTTTAGGAGCTATCCTACAGAATAAGGAATGGACTTGTTCAACCTATCCCCAGAGGGAAGCACTAGGAGCTACAGGCAGAAGCTGCAAAGAGGCAATTTTCAGCTTGGTAGAAGAGAAAACTCCCTAACAGTTAAGAGTTATCCCAAATTGGACCCTTGGGAGATAGTGAGCTCCCCTTTACCGAAGGTCATCAAGCAGGAGGCCCAATGATCTCTTATTGAGGATGTTACAGAGGGATTCTACTCAGGACAATGGCCTTTCTGGTCTAAGCTGTTCCCTAAGTGAGGCTAAGAGTAGCAAACTTGGTCTCTATTTTTTCTCTTCCTCTACCCCACGGTTAATTGTTATACATCCTTCCCAGTCTGGCCTCTCATTAGTTCTGACTCAGTAAAGTTATGCACTTTTCCATCTCACCCTCATCTAAAACAATCACTATGCATTCTCATTTCCAGGCTCCCTTGCCTAATTCTTGTGGGCTTCTCCAGAAGCCCAAACTTAGCTCAGTGCCCATGTACCAATTCAATGAGTTTGCAGAGCAGAGTCTGGAAGCCAGAACCTCTCCCCATTCTGTAGGAAGAGTGTCCCTGGGCCTGAAACATAACCTTTCTTTAGGAGGGTTAGTTTTGTCAAATAGAAGATGTGCTTTCTCAGAATCTTCCTGGAGCACACACAGCAAAGAGTCAGGCCACAGTTTCTAGCCCAATTGGAATGAACTTTCCCTGAGGCTTCTCTGGATTTTCCTTGCCTCCACCCCACAGGAAAAACTTCAATTTCTGTTGCTGTGGGAATATTTTAAACACAAAGCTACAGGATGAAGACCCCAAGAAAGACCTCAGTTTGCCAGTCATCAGCTGGCAGAGCTGATAGGGAAAGAAGCCAGAAAATGAATAGGCTGTAACCATAAGGAGGCCATGACAGGAACAAGCCCACTGAGGTTGGAGGAGAGATCAATGAGCCTCTTCTAAGTGAACAATAACATCCATCCACCTGCCCACTCACTCCTACATACTAAGGACCAATCCAACTTACCCAATGTAATTAGTCCGAAGAGAGATCTCCAGCTCCCTCAGCACTTTGGTAGACTCTTGGACTCTCCTCCTGAACTTCTACAAACAGCAAAGTCTCAGTCATTCTCAGAGAACCTCACCCCAATTTTGTGGAACAAAAGTAATGCAGGAAGTACAGCATTCCAGGACCACAGCTTCAGGTGCTTCTTAAGGTATAACAGCATTTCAATGCCTTTCCCTTAGAGGCAAATCCCACACATATTTCCAAATGAAAGTGTTCTTTTAACTACACAAGATCATTAGGGGCACAAAAACTAAAACCCAAAATTCCAGGTAAAAGGTACATCACCTTTCGAGTCACACTGGGGTCCAGGAAGCTCTGTAGTTTCTGGATATAAGTGTGGGGAGGATTCTTCACCTGAAATCGCTCCTACAGGGGCAATACACAACACAACAGTCATAGTACTCACTGTGGAAATCAGTCCTCCCAACATCACTCATGTTCCCCATTCTCTAGTCTTCCTCCTTTCCTCTTCTCATACTATATTTACCCTAAAATGTTGTTTCCCCTTTTCCATCAATATGCCCCTTTATGCAAATTGTCCATGCTATTCCAGTAGAAGAGCCTTTGGAAGCCTTTTTCTTCCTTAATCTCTAACGCTGAGATGCCACACCAAAAATATTACAATATTTGTCTTATTGCTTAAAGTGTCTAGTACAATTCTCTACATACACGGGAGCTTGATCAGTACTGCTGACTGACTGACAATAGAGTTTATATGAATTTCTAACACTTTCAAGATCAGTCTATATCTGAAAGATAGAGAAAAATGTTGCTTAGTTTACAAAGATCTCATCTCCTAAACCAGCCTTCCAGATTCTGAAACCTGAGGAAGGAAACTGGTCTTATTTTGAGGATCCAAGGAGGATTATACCTGACAGTATATCTCCTCTTTGTTTAGTTTCATATGATCGATCGATCTCTCACTTTATGTAGTACTTCATCTATTTATCTGTCTATCTGTCTATCTATCTGTCTGTCTGTCTGTCTGTCTATCTCACTTTATGTAGTACTTCATCTATCTATCTATCTATCTATCTATCTATCTATCTATCTATGTAGTACTTCAAGGCTTAGAAAGTGCTTTCCCTACCACATCCCTGTTCAGCAGGTTTTGCAGTATTCTTACCCCTTTTCTACAAGTCACTTATAAGTTATTTGTTCCAAGTCACCCACAGGTAGTAAATATCAGGGCCAGAATTTGTACCCAGGTCTCTGATTCTAAGTGTTGTGCTTAGAATACAGTGCTTCCTCATACATGTAACATGTCAAAGTAATCCCAAACAGTCATGGAGAAATAAAATCTCCTAAAAAGTAACTGTAAAAATCATCTCACACTATTCAGTACTAGTCAAATCCTTAACAATCTTGGATAAATTTGGGTTCCCTCACTATGAAATGTGAAGAACTGGGAAGGAACAATAAAGGTAATTAGCATTAGACAAAAAGGACTTAAAACTCTGAGAAATCTGTAAAAGAATCAAGCTTCTTTGGTCTGGAGATAATAGCACTGAGGAATAGCCATCTTCAGTAATGGAGGGAATCATGACCAGGTCTTTTCTGTACTTTCTCAGAGCAGAGCAGAAGAAATGGATTTTTAACCAAAGCAGAGAGTTGGATTCATAAAGAATATCTGGACCTGGAAGGCACTAAGACACAGGGGCTGGAGACTGACAGGACATAATGACTATTCCCTATATTGGAGAGGTTAACAATTAGACCTAGCACGGGTCATAGATAATACTGCCTGGAGGCAGAGTAAGGGATAAAATATCACTTGGAACGTCTTATCAATTCCAAGGAGTCAGTTATGAGCCTAACCCCCTATTCCCCTACCTTGGGAAAGACTCAGGAGTTGGCTCTGACCCAGGAATTCCCTGTGTTACACACCTGAGTGCTGTGTTATTTTAGCTGAAAAAGTCCAATCTGCCTAGAGATGACTATACTCCCTGACTCCTAGGTCACTGCTTTTTTGGAGAAATCAAGAAAAAACTGAAGTTGCTATGGAAACTGAAAAGCAAATTTGCCACTTGGCTAGATCCCTATCCTAAGTATCCTACTGGAACATGAATGATAGGCCTCAGAAGCTAGGTCAAGATGTCTCAGGAAAGGATTCCTCAAGGGACTGGAGCAGCAAACCTGCCTGGCTGATACATGTGATGCCCTTTTGCTGTTTTCGCTGACCCCAGTACCTGATCACAGATGAGGTCCCACTTCTTCTCATTGTCATACTGTCTCAAGAGACGGGCCTTGTCTGGAGGCAGATTCATTGAGCTCTGAAAAAAAAGAAATGACTCCATGATTGTTAGCAGATGGTGATTGGATGGAGAGCAGACTGTGCCACCTCCTTTCTGCTCCTGGGCCCCTTGACTTTGCTTCAATGTACTTTGGGGGAGGGGAAGGGGACAAGCAAAAGAAGAAGGTCTGTGAACCTGTCGTTTTCCACTGGTACAGGGAACTAATGGTGAGGAAACCCCCTCTATCAACGCAGCCTGACAGCTCTTCTCCAAGTCTTGGAAAGCTGCCTGAGAGGATTAGTGACTTGTCCCAGATCACACAACCAGAATGTAGCAGATAAGAGATTTATGACTCTAAGGCAGCCTTCTCTACCACACCATGAAAGGCATTTCCTAACAAAAGAGAGGCCCAAATAATCTAAGCTTTCAAGGCTAGAAAGGTTGGATGCACTGCCATCTACTTTCCCCCTTTTCCTGTCAGGTCTTCTCAGTAGGCTTTAGGGGAAAAGGGGGGAAAGAGGCACATGGATAGAGTAAAACGATCTGGCTAGCTATGCCCTGGGCTTCCAGAAATCATACTAGGCCTAAGGACTTCTCTATCCCAGTAGTAACTCCAGGCTCCCCCTTCGCCTATGCCTATGTTCCCTTGCTGTACCCCATTTTGGGCCATTTCTGTTCCACATCAGACCCCCTCTGCTTCTAAGTCTTATATAGCACTAGACATATGCCCTAACAGTTCTATTCTCCTTCAGTCAACTAGAAACTAGGTGTTTCCTGTATCAATGAAATCATGGGTTCAGTTAACAGAAAGCACACTTATTTTAATTTTATTAACTTGGCACCAAATTTTTCCCTTGGATTTGACCCAGGTTTGTTGTCTTTATCTACATTATGGCTGTCATTATTGTTTTAGTTTTCCTTTATTCATCCCCTTCATTTCTTACAAGTCTTTCCATGTTTCTCTGAATTCTTTATATTCATTATTCCTTACAAACTATTAAATCATATAGTACAATTTGTTCAGCCTTTCCCAAATGGTTGGACATACATTGTTAACACAAATAATGCTATCGATATTCTTATACGTTTTGGTGTTTTTTCCTGTCACTGACTTCCTTGGGACCATATCTTTATTTTCCCTATATATTTATATTTAGGGAGGCCCCAGTTTTACAACCATTCCCACTACCATCAACCCAGCATCTAAATTAGTTCTTGCCTATCTAATCTAAGTTATACCTGGTGGCTGAATTAACCTTTGTAAAGTTCCAAATATGTTACACTCACATGCAAAACCCTATAGTTCTCCATTGCCTATGCCAGCCAGCCGCAAAGCCTTCTTTAAATATGCCTCTAACCTATTTTTACCAGACTCGTCTCCCACTACATCCCTGCAAATACCTGATGTGACAAACAGTGCTATTTGGTATTCTCAAGCAAGCCTAATCATTTTTCTCAAACTTTATCATGCTCTCCCTACTACCCATCCTTCAAGGTTCATCTTAAATGATTTCTCCTTCATGAATGCGACCTTCCTCCAAACAAAATGTAACCTCTTCCTCAGAGCCCTTGTAGCACTTCATCTGTACTTCTTATGACACTTATGAGACGTCTTATCCTGTGTTTACTGTATGTACCTGATAACACAAAGAAACTGTGAACTCCT
>NW_027185811.1:2933610-2952043 GCF_028583685.1 Petaurus breviceps papuanus | reverse complement strand
TATTATAACCCATAGCATACCTGTGGGGAAGCATATTTTTAGAGCCTTTTTAATTCAATGGATAATATTAAGAAAATTTTTTTTCTCTAGTTTAACCTTTCCCAGACTTTTCCTTTTTGGAAAAAGAAGAATAGAAGGTCAGAACCAAAGATGGATCAAAACAAAACTAATACCTCAGGAAAATGGATTAAAGGTGATAAAATGTAAAACAAAAAGTATTTTTGTCTAATTAAGGTAATTGCATTCTCCATCTCATGAAGTCACTGGGGACAGGGTATTGTTCATAGGGAGGAAGCCCTTTCAATCCTTAAGAACATCAATCTGACAAAGAATTGAGTAGTCTTAGGAGAAGATTAAGTGACTATCATTCTATTAGATGCAGTAGAATATTAGCCCCACAGCTGTATTTTATCCTATCCATGACCTTTTCTTTATTTAAGATTTTTATAAATGTTACTTCAAATTGTCATAGAAAGATGTCCAAAAGCCTGGGGAACTATGTCCGTTTGGACCTTTATCTCTTTAAGGTACAGATGCTTCAATTTAGAATAATGTTAAATTAGTAAAACTGTTTCTGGAAGATTGAAACTATAACACTGAATACAGCATTAAGAATTTTTTTTTCTTCAACACCTGAAATACATATTGCACTAATAGCTCTAGGTAGCCTCTATAATTTGGAAAAGGAAAAATGTTTATATCTGGAAGACAGCATTTTCCCCTCATAATTCTGTCTTCTACCTCACTAAGTGAAAAGGGTTAATAGTTCTCTCCCCATTATGTGACTTATGGAACCTGAATACTAGAAAACGGAAATAGAATGGGGCAACTCCCTACAAACTATTAACTCTTCAAATTAAGGATCAATGATAAAAAGATATGGTTGGATAACAGAATAGATTGGATAGAGAAAGAAGCCTGAATGGGACCTCATCATATGAAACCCCAAAATTGAAGCAGAGTTCTTCAAGAATTGAGTTTCTGTTCCAATATAGGTAGCAACTGATTTGATGCCAATAGAACCAAACAAATCAACACTAAAAACAGAAGTTCTGACCCAGGTATGTGGATGATCCCAGAGTCACAGAATTCTAGAACTGAAAAGGCCCAAATGGAAAAGGATGAAGTTTTCCTTTCCCAAATATATTACCAAAGCAATAGAAGGGAGCAGCTGACAGAGAGGCATAAATGAAGTCTAGAATGGGGGTTAGATGGGCAAAATAAGTAAAAAATAAAAGCATTTTAATGAATTTATTTATTTTTGTTGTATTTTAGTGAAGTTCTAGGTGTCTTTACAAAAGAAGTTAGTCTCTGCCCTCAAGGAGCTTGCATTTGATTAGGGGACACAACCCATAGGGAAATACCAGTCAGGGAGGGGCACTGTGATCAAGAAAGTCACAGGGATGATGACTGGGGCCACAGATAGGGGACAGAATGACATACCTCATCCAGGAAAAGTGGCAGAGTGGATTTGATAATGGTTCACAGAACCTGAAAAGGGAAAGGCAAGACCTGGGGAGGAGGGAGTGAAGCATGATCAGTCCATCAAGTGTTTATTAAATGCTTAATATGTGGAAAGCGCTGTACTAGAGTTCGGAGATGTAAAGGAAAGAAAAACTTGGTCCCTGCCCTCAAGAGCCTCACATTCTAACAGAGGAGGCAACATACAAGCAACTAGGTCCACACAAGAGAGAGTAGATAGAGAGTGATCTCAGAGGTAATGCTCTAACAGGAGGGAAGACTGAGAAAGCTCTGTAGAAGGTAGCACATGAACTGAATTGTGAAGAAAGTCAGAGAAGCCAGGAGGCAGAGATAAAAAGGGAGAACATTCCAGGCATAAGAAACAATCAATGAAAAGACACTGTCTGTGTCATGAATGTGTGTGTGCATGTACACATGTGTACGTGTGTGTGTGTGTGTGTGTGCATAAAAAGTCTAGGAAGGCTGGAAAGACAGGAAGGGTACAGGTTATGAAAGGCTTTAAACGCCAAACAGAACATTTTCTATTTTATCCTGAAGTATGGTAATAGTAAGGAGCTGCTGGAGATTACTGAACCAGGGCAGAAGAGAGGGGTGAGTGGTGGAGTCACATGGTCAGACCTGAGTTTCATGAAATCATTTTGGCAGCTGAGTGGAGGATGGACAGGAGTGGGGAGATCTGAGGTGGGGGGACCAACCAGGTGGCTATTACAATAGTGCAAAGAGGAGGTGATAAGGACTTGAATTAGGGTGGTGGCTGCAAGGAGCAGAGAGAAGGGAATAATGTGAGAGATACTATGAAATTAGAAATGACAAGACTTCACAAAAAAATAACATTGTGGCATGTGAGGAGTCAAGGATGACACTAAAGTTGGACATTAAATAATAAAATGGTGGTTCCCTTATAGTAATAGGGAAATTTTGGAGAGGGAAATGTTTGGGTGAAAGGTAATAAATTTTGATTTTCGACATGTTGAGTATGAGATGTAGACACCCCTGGAAAAGAGCAAGCTGAATTCGTAGGTTTGGGAAATTATATTGCCCACATCTTAGTGGTGAGGTGGGGTGTGTCGCTCTGGAGGAAGAATATCCTTGAGCCAAAGGGAGGGAATGTTAGCACTATAATTAGAGAAGTTCCATGGAAACAAAGGGACCAAGTACAATTATGAACAACTACTGGCCTGGCGGCTTTGTTAGCTGGGATACTTGAGAAAGATGGGTAGAGGGGTGGACAGTTACTGCTGTCAGTAAATAATTAGCCTAGCTTAGAATTTTTAGATGGATTTGACAGAGAACTATGGCATTATTTCTTAGTTCACCTTTTGCCCTGGTACAAATTTATTTGTATGCTAAACCAGAGAACACCTTAAGACTATCTAACCCTGATAAAGAAAAAGAAAGGGTAAAAAAGAAAAGGCAACCTTAGCTGAAGGGCATTCTGCTTAGATTTTGTTAACTGAGTGTAATGGCTATGACTAAACAGTTTTCTGCCCACCCTAATCAGAGAGAAGCTATAAACTACACCCTAGAAGACTAGACCAAAGATAGCCAATGGTCCTGAAGCTGGTAAAAAGAACAACCCCCAAAAGAGATGATGCAGCCACCAGTCATTTATACACAGATACCTGATACACACTTGCAACTAATACTGATAAACGGATGACTTACACACAACATATATTTTATATATTTATATCATATATATGATCAGAATCTCCTATATATGAAGGATCATATATATGAATGATATATCATATATGTGAATATCATATATATGAGTGATCAATCGAGTGTTTATTAAATGCTTAATAGATATTATCATATCATATATGAATATCATAGCATGACATTAAAGTAGGGATACAAATCTCAACCCAGCACAAAATATGACATAAAAGTTACATTTGTGACCAAGTACATGTATGTAGAAATACATACATATATATTTACATTGTTGTTCAGTCATTTTTCAGTTGTGTCTGACTCTTTATGACCCCATATGGCGTTTACTTGGCAAAGATACTGGACTGGTTTGCCATTTCCCTTTCAGTTCATTTTAGAGATGAGGAAACTGAGGCAAACATGATTAAGTGACATGCCCAGAGTCACACAGCTAGTAAGTGCCTGAGGTCAGATTTGAACTCAGAAAGATGAGTTTTCCCAGTTCCACTGACTGTGCCACCTAGCTATTTATATATAGATATAGATACAGAATACATATAAAAACATGTACCAGAGCAATAATACGTGCATAATATTGCATATTAGCATAGGAAGCAATGAATTTAACACAGCAATAAAAGTATGCTGCATAACAAACACACAGCTAATTAGCAGCAGAGCTGAGACAAGGTTTCCTGACTCTCCATCTAGTGCCTTGGCATATCTTAGTATATAGATGTCTGGCTATTACCCCTAAGGCTAAGCTATAAAAAATAGGTTTCTACTGATTTCACCAGAGAGAAAGAGGTTGGTAAGAGGGGGAGAAGTACATCTGCACCCTCGTGGTGGGCATCACTTCCTGGCTATACTCCTCTGGCCACCATGATGCCAGCTGGGTCACTTCATACTTTCTTGAGCATCAGGCCAATTTACAACTCAGGTGAGAGGGTGAGAACATGTGTTCTGTCCTAACTGTGTTTCATTCATGTAGCAAAGCCAATCACTATGGAGGTCCTGGGTCTAAGTGTATGGAAAAAGGGAAGCACGAGACTCCATCAAGTTTTAGTCCCTCAGGAATTAAGGGAACACAGAAAGAGGGAAAGGCGTTTTGGGTGCCAGGAATGCGAGTTAGCCAGGGCCACAAGCTGTCCTGTTCTCAGTCTTTCCTCTGGGTTCTTGCCAAACTAAAGATTTTCATTTAGAAAGATCTAGAAGCAAATAGCTACCCTATATGCTGTTTCTTCAGTGCTAAAATGTGATAGGAAGGAAGCAGTCAGAAACACCACCCCCTCACTCCCACTCCCCATGGGGTAGCAAAAAGGATACCACAGTCGGGGTCACAAGACTTGAGTGGAATTCTAATTGTGATTTCTGGGAAGTTAACAAACTTTGAGCCTCAATCCCCTCATCTGTTAAATGGAGATAATATACTTATACCATACCAATCGTATAGGATTGTTGTGTAGTAAAGCACTTCATAAACCATAAAGCACCAAGTAAATGAGGTGGTGCTCTTAATCTTGCAGGAACTGAGTCTAAGCCTCTATAGTGACAACCTCTAAATCAGTCATGTCTCAACCTTTGGTCAAGAATTAGTCGGCCTGATGTTCTGCTAGTCACCTTTGTGTGGTCACGTTGTTGAGTATGAGCCTGGGCAAGTCACTTAACTTCTGTCTGCCTCAGTTTTATCACCTGTAAAATAGGGTGAGTAGTAGCATTTTTCTTCCAGGGTTGTTGTGAAGATCAAATGAGATAACATCTACAAAATACTCTGCCAACCTTAAAGCACTATATTAATGCTAGTTACTATTATTGCTATTATCATTAATATTAAGCCCTGCAGAGCTACCCACACCAATTGTTTGCTTCCTGTCTCCCTAGGCTTTGATCAAAACATTTAGCTAAACTGAGAACCATGATCTTGAAGAAGATGGAAACCTTAGGAGGAAGTACCAGAGAAAGGCAATCACCAAATGGTTACAACAGAAAAATGGGTAGGGAGGGAAAGAAAATCAAATTGGAAACAGAATGGATAACAAAATTGGGGGAAAAAAATCTCTAATGCTACTTAAACACATACAGTCTATAATAAGGAAGAAGCAGAACTGGCACTGATGCTTCTGGATTAAGGTCTAAAACTGCTCTTCCACCTTTAGTCACAGATTAGCCCAGAACTAATTAGTAGCCTAATTTAAGGAAAAACTCTTAAGAAGTCTGGGTTTAGAGTCTGAGATTCTAAGCTTTGCACCATCTGAAATCAGAGGTGCCCACTTCAGATCTCAACTCTGCTTCTTTTTTGTGTGACTTTGGACAAGACACATCTCATCTGTAAAATGGGGAGTTTAGCCTAAAAACCTCTAAAGCTCCCCCCAAACTCTAAATCTGTGATCTTCTGATTTGTGGTAAGAAATGAAGGGCTTGAAGATTCTCCAAGGATTTAGTCTCTGCTTTTGACTTTATTTGAGTTAGGACAAGAAAAATCCAAACAGAAAATAGAAACAAGAATTTGTTTTTTTAAAGGGCTTCTGGTTTAGGTTTACACCAATCATAGCAATCCCAGGAATGGAGGCAAAAATGGCAAAGCTTAAAAAGAAAGGAGAAAAATGTTCAAAAACTTCCCCAGTCAGACGGTTTAGAAAGCTTTGAGAAAAGCCCAGGAAGTAGGCTTATTTTGAGCAGATCATAAGAACATACTATTTAGCAAAAGTCATCTAATGCAACATCTTTATTTTAGAGATAAAAGAACTAAGGTCCAGTGAAGGGAACTGATTTACCATAGTTACACAGGTAAGTGGCAGAGCCAGGATTCAAATCAGGTGCTCTGACCCCAAATCCAGCACTTTTGAGGCCAATCTTAAGAAAAGGCCTGAGTATAAAATACTGTTTTGCTGTAGGTAACCATTTCTTAAGCTCCTTCCCCACTCCAAATATTCCTGTCTCAGAAATTTCCTGGGGCGGCCAGGTAGCACAGCAAGTAAGAGCACCGGCTCCAGTGTCAGAATGACATGGGGATCAAATCCAGGCCCAGGTACTTAGCACCACACCCAGAAATAACTGGCCGTGTAACCTTGAGCAAGTTACTTAACCCCAATTGCTTTAAAAAAAAAAAAAGAAAGAAAAGAAAAGAAATTTCCCACCAGTATTTCTGTAGTCCCCCTAAAGGAAAGTTCCCCTGCAGCCTGGTTCAGTCTTCCAATCAAGGGAACTAAGCCTAGAATTCCCCAGAAGATGAAACAGAACATTGTTCTGAGCACCATATGCTTTTATTAATGCCACTGAGCCATTGGCAAAGTGCCACCATAATATAAATCAACCCTATCTTCTGTGACCACACAGAACTGGCCATGTCCTTGGCAGAACAAGGCAAACCCTATACCCTAGGCCAGTGGTTGGCTGGTACCACCAAATGGGTAATCCCAGACACCATGGCCTGTTCCTAAATTCCAATGGAAAAGGTGGGAGAGAGTCAACTACCCTTTAATGTGTCTCTACTTATAGTAAGGCTGGGCCAATCTGGCCATTGTTCTCAATGAGTTAAGTCCCTCCCTGAACCAAGCTAGAGATGGCAGGATGCTCAATTCATGTGGCCCTGCTTCCCCTCTGAGGCCACAGTCAGTCCTGATGCAGTAGCAGTTCCCAGACAATGAGGGTTATTTTCAGCCAGTGACTTTAACACAAGCCAGCTGGCTTGTGTACTGGGCGGGAGTCCTCCTCCACCCAGCCCTCCCAGAGGGCTCACAGCCCAACACTACTGCCTTCACTGTTTGTCTATCTTGTTGTTTCTGCTTAGCTCCTCCTAATTCCTAAATAAAAAGCAATTCTGTGTGATAAAGAAGTTTGATCAAAGGTAAAGAGCTCAAACTTTATGTCCAAACATAAAAGCATGTTTCCCCCCCAAAACACCCACATTTTCCTCCAGCCTATAGGCAGTAACAGCCAAAAGTGGGAGTGTTGGGAGGACTTACTGACTGGGTGATCTCCAGGCAGTCTGACTCTGTGGTCAACTATGACGATAAAGCACACCAAAGCTGCTTTTTCTGCCTTTCTTCCTACTACCCAACCCCCACCTCTGGAGTTTGAGTTTAGAGAAGAGAATCTGAGACAGACAGTCCTGGAATGAGACTGAGTCAATTACTAAAAGCCTTTGGGAGAACTATATCCTGTGGCAGAAAGGAAATAGCAGGAACAGCTAATGACACTTGGCCAGAGGTAGATCCAGCCCCTGGCTTACTGCAAGGAGGATGGAAGCAGGGCACTGTGACCCTCATCAACCAGCCTTCCCCAGACCAAAAGGCTTTAGAAAGTGAAGAAGTAGCAGGCAACAGTTTCCAAAAGGGACACTCTTTGAGGCTATCTCCAGCTGCCACTAACTTCATTGGATACACAATTTTTCCATATGCCCAACACATTCACAAGACCTAGGGAAGCAGCCACGCTGGAGCCCCTTTGTGGAAGGGAGAGGACACAGTTTCTTGGTCAGCAAGACTTCCACGCTTACAGGAAAACACCAAAGGCATATCAAAGTTATTTGAAAAATGGATGACTCCTTGACTTGAACACTGACAGATTATCAACACAACCCTGGATTATGGCTTTCTAGAGTGGGACCTCAGTATCTGGGTCTTAAATGTTAATCAACAGCCACCTCCAGTGGAATCAAAGTCCATTATCAATGTGATCACTATTGGCTCTGTTACCCAAATATTCCTCTTGTTGGGCAGTTGCTGCACAAGTCACCAAGAGATCTGGGAGAAAAAAAAATTAATCCATTTGGGTAACTGCTCCATTATCAGGATCTTCTATTAAGAGACAAGGGAAACCGAGATTGCAGTCTATAGGAAAAAGTACTAGAAGGTCAAAAACTTTCCCGAAAAACTGGGTTTTTGTTAGGACTATAGGCAAATGAAAACCACTTTGAACCTTAGACTCTCTATTCTTGCCTCCTTGTTTTGCCAATGCTCTCTCAGCCCTAAAATTCAATTGGTCTGTGATTTCTCTATGGCAAGCTAGGTGCAAAGCAATATGGTTCTACTCAGTGCTATGATATCACAGATATCTTCAGATATCTATGTGATAGAGCTTTCTTCTGATAGAGCTGAGCTTCCTCCGTCCCTCTCAGGAGTCTTAAGCAAGAAGAGAAAGGGGGACAAAAACAAACCAATTGCCACTTCTGGGTAACTCAAAGGAACACAGCATGGGGAAATAGCATTGGTCAGTGCAACAAAGTAAATCTAATATCCAAGCAAAAACAAGACAGAATACTTTAGATTCTTGTAGGATTTGAGGTTCATAGTGCTTTTAGCTACTTTTTCATTAAGTTCAACCTCAGATGAGTGATACCTGAACCCTGACTTATTATCTGCATGGGATCCTAATTTTCCCCAACAATACACTATCAGAAGAGCCAGCAGTAGCAGCCCTGCTTGTGCCCGTCAACAACCAACAATCTCAGTTATGGAAAAAGCTTGTTAATTCTTCCAAACTCACAGGGCTCAGCAGATCAGCCACTGCAGGAATGTGGTCGACTTGCTGGTTTCTCAACCCAGCGATGCCTCAGACTGGTGGTTAACCAGACCAAGGCACACTCCTAGTTACTCACAATGGAAACAAATCATCTGAGGAGAACTAAACTCTCATTCATTGTGGCAAGAACCTTAGATTTTCTCTTTCTAAAATGTATTGATCCATGGAAATATGTTTAACATGACTGCACATGTATAACCTATATCAAATTACCTGCCGTCTTGGGGAGCAAAAAGGCTCCAGAGAGAGAGAACAACTCAAATCTTATAAAAAACGAATGCTCAAAACTATCTTTACGTGTAATTGGAAAAAATAAAACACCATTTATCAAAAAAAAAAGTATTGATCCATTCAGTTTT
This sequence comes from Petaurus breviceps papuanus, assembly GCF_028583685.1. Taxonomy (NCBI): domain Eukaryota; kingdom Metazoa; phylum Chordata; class Mammalia; order Diprotodontia; family Petauridae; genus Petaurus; species Petaurus breviceps. The sequence goes on along the minus strand of NW_027185811.1, from coordinate 2,943,020 downwards.
GATACAACAGATGAACCAACAAAACCCCTATAGTTACCCAAAAAAAATTAAGTAAAATTGCCTAATGTGATTGTGTTAATAGTAAAAATTGTAGCATTTTCCAATTTTGTAATTTACTAATTGTTAAGAAAAAGGAAGATGGTGTGCTTTAAATCTGAAAGAATGGTACTGCCATCACTTGCTGCTGCCTCTTAGCCCTGGCTTTATTTACACTGTTGTGACAGAGGGTATTGTAGCTCTTTAGGCTCTATGCTCCAGATTCCACGTCCTCTCACAAAAGTTTTCCCATGTATCTCAGAATTCTTCATATTTGCCGTTCCCCAGTATAGTAATTTTCCATCACATTTACACCAGTTTATGTGGCTATTCCCTATGTACCTTACATTCCCCCACTGGCCAGTCACCATTCTCTCCTTTCCCAAGGAGTTGCAATGGTCCTATATGGGGGCCCTAACAAGGAGAAAGACCACTTAGAGGATGGACTGGCTCTGGTGTTACATTATTCACTTTTGATTCTTTCCTTTTATTCATTCATTCATTTACTCAATTTTTCATTCATTTAATACATTAATGATCTGTGATTTTATCCATATGAGGCCTTTCTCCAAAAACATAAAGAGTAACTCCTCTATGCCTTATTAGATGGTCTTTGGGAGATGTTGTGGCTGAAAAAATTTTAATCACCCCACTGCCAACCTAGTGGCAAGGCCTAGTTACTCTAAAGTGCTACTGCCAGGATTAATTCCTTTTCTTAAAACCTTCCCAGTAAATGCATACTCCCCTTTCTGGACTTCAAATGTAATCTTTGGTTCATTCCATAAATCCTAATCTTTTTTGTTTCCTGTTAAGTCTCTGGCCTACTCCCTTCACTTGTTTTTTTTTAAATAAGTTTTATTTATGCCTTTTGATTTTACACCTGGCACTTCTGGATACAGGCCCCATTCACCCCAGCATAGCAGAACTGAATCTTCCCTAGTAATAACAATTAAAAAAACCAGCAAGCACAGCTGGTAACATATGCACCATTCTGCCCCGCATGGTCCCCTATTCCTCTATCAAGAGGAGGGAACCGTGTTTCTTCATTATTTCTCTGGGGTAGTTGCTGGCTTTTCAATTTAAAGAGTTTGGCTTCCTTTTAGCGAGCTCTTCATGTGCACTTTTATCATTACATATATCATACCTCTGGTTTTGCTTATTTCACTTTGTATCAGGTCATACAAATCTGCCCATGTTTCTCGGAATTCCTCAATTTTCTCATTTCTTACTATACAAACAGCATTCCATTACATGGATAGGATATAGCATGGTTTGTTCAAGTATTCTCTAATCCTGGGCTTCTTAAACTTTCTCCATTTGCTACCCCTTTTCACACTTCAGCAGAATTTATTAGCACTGCATGGGTGTGACAGCATGCACAGTGCAAAGTGCGTATGTTGTATGTTCAGAACCAAGGCTGCAGGGAAGTTGTGCGATGCAACATGGGCAAGCACTGCCAGAAACACCTTGGATTCATTACATGTTTGATTTTTAATTAATTTTTGGTCACTGTGCATTCAGAAACCTCTTACTGCTGCCAAATTTTTCTTGACCCCATATGGGGTTGCACTCTACATTTTAGGAAGCACTGCAGTCTAACCATGGGTACCCACTTTGCTTCCAGTTCTTTGCTGCCACAAAAACTGGTGCTTTGGTTGTTTTGGTAAATTTGTTTCTGTCTTTAGCCTCCTTGGAGTCTGTGCCCAGTAGTGGGATCCTGGGTTATGTAATCACTGAAAACATGCTGCACTTTATTTGCAACCACCATAATTCTCTCCATTAACTGGTAAAGTCACCTACAACTTTGATTCTTTAGACACCAGCATTCTGAGATTTGCATCCGTACAGCATCCCCAGGGTCACTGTGCCAGGAAGAAGACTGGAATCTTGCACAATTTTCCAAGAGCAATTTATATTGCTCTGTTCCTTCTATTCCATCATGGGCCCACCTGACCATTTATCCACATTGCCCACTCCAGATACATATAAAACAGCAGACTGTCCACCCAACTGCATTTCACAGCTAAATATAATATTAACAAGAGAGAAAATTGAATTATGAAAGTGTGGGTTGTCAGGCTTATCTCTTTAGATGAATCTAAGTTGGAGCAAAGCCAAGATGGCGACTTAGAAGCAAGAAAACTCTGTATGCTCCCTCCATAACCACCTCAAATACCTATAAAAAATGACTCTAAACAAACTTTAGGGCTACAGAACCCACAAAGAGAGAAACAAACATCCCCCTAAAGGTAGCCCTCCAGGCAGACAGGACAGGAAGGTTCTATTGCAGCATGCTGGGAGCAGAGCCCAACCCCACGTGAGCCCACAGTTTTAGCCTCAGGGTGGCCCCCAACCAGCCAACAGCTGTTGGGACTTTGGGAGAGTAAATCACCAGCAGCTGTGGTGGTTTCCGGAATCATCAACCCATAAATGCCAAAGACAAAGTGAGAAGTCAGTGTGGACTTTGTGGGAACAGGGGGTCCGGGAGTGCAGTCTGGCCTCTGCCCTAGGAGGGAGAAGTGGCTGAGGTGCAGCGGGCTCCTGGCCTGCAGACTGTAGGGGGACCAAGCAACTAGTCTGAGAGGTAATCATTCTTGCTTTAATGCTTTAACCTGCTTGGATTTGGATCACTGTCTAGGGTGGAGGTCCTGGGGTGTGTGGCCAGTGAGCCAGAGCATTTGGAGGCTTCAGAGACAGCAGCCAACTAATAGCTCCAGCAGCTGAGAAAACCCCAGAAATTTGGGACAAAGCTCTCCTCTCTGGAAGCAGAGTTCTACTGTGGAAAAAAGCTCAAAAGTCAAGTAATTGAGTGGCAACATGAGCAAGCAAAGGAAGCAAAGCAAGCAGAGCAATCTGACTTTATCCTCCTATTTTGGAGACAAAAAGGATCAAAGCATGGAACAGGAGGAAGAAAACAAAGTCAGAACTCATGCACCAAAAGCTTCCAAGAAATATATGAACTGGTTACAGACCATAAAGGAGCTTAAGAAGGATTTTGAAAACCAAATAAGAGAAGTGGAGGAAAAACTGGGAAGAGAAATGAGAATTTTGCAAGAAAATCATGAAAAGAGAGTCACAACCTGACTGAAGAAAATAACACCTTAAAAAACAGACTAACTCAAATGGCAAAAGAGGCTCAAAAAGCCAATAAGGAGAAGAATGCCTTAAAAAACCGAATTTGCCAGATGGAAAAAGAATCTCAAAAGCTTACTGAAGAGAAGCATTCCTTCAGAATTAGATTGGAGCAAATGGAAGCTAGTGACTTTATGAGAAATCAAGATACTATTAAACAGATCCAAACAAATGAAAAAATAGAAGGCAATGTGAAATATCTCACTGGAAAAACCACTGACCTGGAAAATAGATCTAGGAGAGATAATTTAAAAATTATTGGACCACCTGAAAGCCATGATGATCAAAAAAAGAACCTAGAAATCATCCTTCAAGAAATCCTCAAGGAAAATTTCCCTGATGTTTTAGAACCAGAGGGCAAAATGAGGTTGAAAGAATCCACTGATCACCTCTTGAAAAAGATTCCAAAAAGGAAACTCCTAGGAATATTATAGCCAGCTTCCAGAGTTCCCAAATCAAGGAGAAAATATTGTAAGCAGCCAAGAAGAAACAATTTGAATATTGTGGGAACAGAATCAGGATAACACAGGATCTGGAAGCTTCTACATTGAGGGATCGAAGGGCTTGGAATACGATATTCCAGAGGTCAAAGGAGCTGGGATTAAAACCAAGAATCACCTACCCAGCAAAACTGAATATCATGTTTCAGGGGAAAATATGGTCATTCAATGAAATAGAGGACTTTCAAGCATTCTTGATGAAAAAAACCAGAGTTAAATAGAAAATTTTGACATTAAGATATGAGAAGCATGAGAAGGTAAACAGGGAAAAGAAATCATAAGGAACTTATCAAAGTTGAACTATTTACACTCCTACGTGGAAAACTGATGATTGTAACTTATGAAACTTTTCTCAGTATGAGAATAGTTGAAGGGGATATAAATGTGTATACATACACACACATATGTCTATATGGGAGGGTATGTGGTCATATGAATACATATGTGAGTGTGTATATATGTGTGTACATGTATACATAGACACATCTGTACATATATACATCTGTACATATATACATAGGCACAGGACCAATTGAATAGGAAGGGATGATACTTAAAAGGTGTAATTGAGAGGTAAGAGAAGAATATAATGAGAGGAGATGGGGAGAGACAGAATGGGGTAAATTATCTCATATAGAAGAGGCAAGGGAAAACCGTTATAATGGAGGGGAAGAACAGGAAGGCAAAAGGAAATGGGTCAACCTTACTCTGATTGAATTTGGCTTAGGGAGGGAATGATATATACACTAAATAGGGTATCTAGCCCTACAGAAGAGTAGGGGGGAAGGAGATGAGAGGGGACATGATGGAAGAGAGGGCAGGTTGGGGGGAAGAGAAGTTGGAAGCACACACTTTTGAAAAGGGACAGGGTCAAAGTAGAGAATAGAACAAATGGGGGGCAGTATAGGATGGAGGGAAATACAGTCAATCTTTCACAATATATCCACTATGGAAATGCTTTGTGTCGCTACACATGTACTACCTACATTGAATTGCTTATCTTCCCAGTAAGGGTCGTTGATGAGGGAGGAAGGGAAAGAATCTGGAATTCAAAGTTTTAAAATCAAATGTTTTATATATATATATATATATATATATAATTTTTACATGCAACTAAGAAATAAGATATACAGACGCTGAGGTATAGAAATCCATTATACCCTACTGGAAGGGCTGGAGAATGGGGAAGGATATAGGAAGATATAGGAGACAGCAGATTGGGGGAGGGGGTATACAGTGGGATAGCCATTTTGGGGTAGTGGATAGGGGAAAGACGGGGAAAAAATTTGTAACTCAAAATCTTGTGGAAATGAATGATGTAAACTAAAAATAAACATAAAATTTAATTTAAAAATAGATTAATCTAAGTTTTCAATGAGGAAGCCCTGTAATGAGCTCAAGGCAACCAGTGCAATATCACCAACAAATAGGAACATCTAAAAGAATTCACTATCTATAAGGAATCCACCTTCCATTTGGACCCTACACAGGACATCTTCCACAACAACTGTTTTGAGAATGTTATCTCCCTAGTTTATGCCTCACTTGACATTAATAATCAAAGGGTGATTGAAGATGAGAATATTTCTGTGATTTCATTTATCAGGGAATCTTGTACTAGTCAGTACCTACATTAGTGACTCTTGGATGGGGAGAGGTATTGAAGCTGGCTGCTTTTTGCCACAACAAACAATAACCTGAGGGAGTTCTTGAGATCTCTGAACCTTCCAGTTAAGTGAATCACTAAAGAGGTGACCTGCCTTTTTCAATAAGAATTGCTGGAAAAACTGATGAGTTGTTTTGGAAAAAAAATTAGTTTTAGATGAATATCTTATACCATATACCATAATAAATTCAATATAGCTATATGCCCTGAATATGAAAAGTTATAACATAATAAAAAGTAGAAGAGAACTGAATCAGGCATTTTCAAAACTATGACTCATAGGAAATTTTTTAAACCAAGCTAGAGATAGGAAATGACAAAAGATAAAGCAGATAATTTTAATTCAATGAATCTGAGAAGCTTCTGCAAGGACAAATTCATGGAAGCAAAGATAAGAAGAAAAATCCTTAACTGGGTAAAAATTTTTGCATCAAATATCTCTAATATGGATCTTATCCAAGATATGCAGAGAATTAATGCAAATATAAGACTAAAAGACATTCCCCAATGTATCAGTAGTCAAAGGATAAGAAAAAACAATTCTCAAGAGGGACAAACTATTAAGAATCATACAAATCACTAAAAATTGCTCCAAATCACAAGTCAAAGCACCTCTGAGGTTTTACCTCCTATCCAGCAAAATGCAGAAAATGACTAAAGAAAGAAAAGTCAATGAAGTCAAAAAGGTCATTTGAACCAGAGGCTCCAATATTGGGCCCCAAGAAAGCCACTGATTAAAAGAAAGTCCCCATATACTCTAAAATATTTAAAGCAGCACTTTTTGTGATAGTTAAGAACTGGAAACAAAGTAGATCCCATCAACTGGGGAACAATTAACAAAATGTGGTATGTCAATGTCATAGAATATTCTGTTACAAGAAATGATGAATACAGAGAAGCATGGAAAGATCTATATCAAATGATACAGAATGAAATAAGCAGAGCCAAGAAAACAATATACAGAGTATGACAACAATGTAAAAGGAAAGAACTCTACATCAAAAAAATCAAAATTAATAAGATCAAGCAGGACTCAAATAAAAAAATATGACAGGAAATCCCCAACCTAACCCTTTGTGAAGGTGGCAGATTTACAGGTATTAAACACTGCATGTTTTTGGAATTCTGCAACATATCAATCATGTACTGATATATTTTCCTTTCTTAAAAATACTATTTGTCATATGGATGGCCCTCTGGGAGCAGAAGGGATACTTGGGACAACTATGGTGATGTAACAAACAGAAAATATCAATAAAAACTTATTTTTTTAAAAAGTCATTGTATACAGGCATGGCTAGGTGGTGCAGTGAATAGAGCACCAGCCCTGGAGTCAGGAGGCCCCTTGGTTCAAATCCGACCTCGGACACTTAACACTTACTAGCTGTGTGACCTTGGGCAAGTCACTTAACCCCAATTGCCCTGCCTTCCCCCCTCCAAGAAAAAGCAAAAAAAAAAAAGTCATTGTAGGAATAGCTGCAAAAAACCAGGTAGGTACGCACTGATACACTGTTGGTAAAGCTATGAAATAGTCCATCTGTTCTGTAAAGCAATTTGTGATGATGCTAAGAAAGTAACTAACATGTCCACAGATTCTGAGAGCCAGTGCACTGTATGGCATATAACTCAAAGACTAAATATAGAAGGAAAAAAATCATCCTAAGAACACCAAGTTATTCACAGCAACATTTGTTAAAGAAGCAAAAAACTAGAAACAAAGAGAATGGCTAAGTGAATCAGGACATATGAATGCAACAGAATATTACTTCATTATAAGAAATAATATGAAGAACTTGGAGAAATATAGAAAGAGCTGTATGAACTGCTACAGAATGTAAAACAAACAGATGAAAATAACATACATTCTGTGATCCCATTTGGGGTTTCCTTGGGAAAGTTTGCCATTTCCTTCTCCATCTCAATTTATAGATGAGGAAACTGAAGCAAACAGGGTGAAATGACCCAGAATCACACAGCTGGTAAGTGTCTGACTCACGTTTGAACTCAGGAAGAGGCCTGGTGTTCTATCCACTGCATCACCTAGCTCCCTGATATGCATGACTACAACAATATAAATTGAAAAAATCCTATGACAAACAACATTGAAAGCTACATAATTATAATGGCCAAGGATGACCCTGGACCTAAAACAACTCCAAAACACTCATTATGGAAAATGCCATCCAAACCCAAGAAAGAAATTTGGAGTCTGAATGCAGATCAATGCATACTATTTGCTCTCTTTTTTTGTTTTTTTTCTTTCTTATGTTTTCTCCCATTCATTCTAATTCTTCTATACAACATGACTAATGTGAAAATATGTTTAATAAGAATGTATATGTAGAGTCTATATCGGATTGCATGCCATCTTGGGGAGGGAGGAGAGGGGGGAGGCAGAGAAAATTTAAAAATTATGGTTAAAAACTAAAAATAAAGAAATTAATTTATTTTTTAAAAATTACCCTGGAAAAGAGCTGAGAAACTAAAACTCTTTCCCTTTATTGCAAGGTGCAAGACTATGGATATACAATATTGTATATACTCTCAGATACATAGTTAATATGTTGCTTAGTTTTGCTGAAATGCTTTTTCTATGTCTTTTTAGATTTTTGTTATAAGAGGAAGGGAGAAGTCAAGGATATATTCATAAATGAATGTCATGTAAAAATGTGTAATCAATAAAAATAAGATTTTTTTGTTTAAAAACTTACCTGTTTCATTTTTACTGCCTTGTGGAAGCATATTAAAAACCACATTTGAAAATATTAAGAAGTAATTCTTTCTTTACTCTAGTGTCTTTTCTAGGCCTTTTCCTTTTTTTTAGACTCAAACCAATTCTCTTAGGAAAGTGTAAAAGGTCAAGAACAAAAGAGCTAAAGCCAGGAAAAATGGATTAAAGTGTGGTAACCAAACTCAGGACAAGAAATACCCCCAAATCACAGCCTTTCTCATCCCTAAAGCAGTGGTGTCATACTCAAATAGAAACAGGGCCATACATTAAGAAACATAAACCATACATTAAGGATCCCTGGTTGGCCACATATTGACTTAGAAAATCACAAATAATATTATGTTCCATTATATATTTATTTATTTTGTTAGATATTTCCCAATTACATTTTAACTGAGTTCAGGCAGGACTGAGTAGTTTGTTATGATACCTCTACACTAATGGAATCAGTTATGACCCAAGTAAGGACAGTACCTTTTTTCTCCCTATTCTGAAGGGATTAAGATAATGATTGTGGGGGCGGCTAGCAGTGAATAGAGCACTGGCCCTGGAGTCAGGAGGACCTGAGTTCAAGTCTCACCTCAGACACAACACAAAACTAGCCTTATGACCTTGGGACACTTAACCCCAATTGCCCTGCCTTTCCCCCTTCAAAAAGAAAAATAAAAGATAATGATTGTGGGGAGTAAGTCCCTTAGAACCCTTGAGAAGAAAGGTCAAAGAAATGAGTGATTTTGATAAGATTAAACATCTAACATTCTAATCCATTGGACAGAGTAGACTGTTAACACAAAACTGGATTTTAACATGCCATTCCATATTTCTGTTTGCTCAAATTGTCTTGTGGCACAGAGATGTCAGAGGGCATGAGAGGCCTATGTCAGTCTCAACACTTCTCTCTTTTTGCTAGAAATGCTCAGACTTATGACATTAAATTTTAAAAATGCTTCTAACAGACTTGTGTCTAAATAGCAGAGTAAAGTATTAATATTTTTCAAAATTTTCATGAAGAATACCTCTGAGATCTATGTAGATTATTCTCATAAAGATTATGTAAGTATGAGAAAATAGGCATATGGGTCACTAGTTATTGATATGCTCTAAATTGGCTTTTTTAGGTTCTGCTATCATCTGCAATTTTTCCATTTTTTTAGTATCCTCCCCTCCCTGAGAGAATACCAAAATTTCTTTTAAAAGAAGCCATAGTTCCCAATCACAATTCCAGAGGAATTAAAGGTGAAAGATTCAACCTGCAGAATGAGATATAACATTTTCAGGTATTCCCGATATAAGAAGGTTTTGCTCGATTTTATATATATATGTATGTATGTATATATCTATGGAG